>NC_047112.1:70131983-70389483 GCF_902500255.1 Thalassophryne amazonica | reverse complement strand
ATTAATGTGACGAAAAGCATAAAAAAATTTACATTTTTGTAGTATAATATTCATTTACAACTGTCATTGTGTTGATTCTCTATATTGTTTGACTGCAGCGACTCTCTGGCACGCAAGGGATTATGGGATACGTCAGTAGGGCGAATGAACACTACTGGCCAGTAGATGGCAGTAGAGACCTTGAAAACTTGCCAAAACAAAATTGCAGATAATCTGTGTCTGCTACATTTAAGATGCGTGGAATTTAATAAACGCAGACACAATAACAACGTCTATAAACCCAGAGAATATATTCACGAGAGTTTTAGGCACTAGAGTTTAATGCTGTTGTCTGTAGAGCCTGATCAGAGTATTTCAAATGCATTTCTCTCATGTTGTGAATGTCCTGAGATTACCCTATCCTACCCATAATGCACTGCTGGGCACAGCATATATCCACACCTAAAACCTTAAACATTAGCGCATTACTTTAAAACTAAAACATATATCTGATATTTTCACTTTATAAAACTTCAGACATGACATTAATTTAAATAACTTGTCCGAAATTAGTATGGTTAAAACTTGAACCATAAGTTAAAAATGTATGCCTCTGGATGACTTGGGTGTTTCAGTATGGGGGTTAAAAGAAATGAGTTTTTGGGGTGGGGACCAGTTCTCCTTTGTCTACAGAGGATAGAGCAATTTCTTCTTAAAGCAGCTCTTCTCTGTTTTGCAGAGGGTAGAACTGCACATCAGCTACGAAACATTTAACAGGTAGGTGATTTTAAGTTTTATAAATATTTGTAGCTGTTCAGCTTTATTTACCACCTTATCGGTCTAAAAATTATCAGACAAAAATTTATCGCAAGATAGCTAGTCCGATAATGGTTTTAAAGTTATCGAAAAAGATAAACCGATAATGAAAACATTATCTTCGATAATTATCGATTATCGGAACTGTGCCCACCACTGCTGTTGCCTCACAACAAGAAGGTCATGGGTTCGATTCCCACCTGTGTCCTTTCTGTGTGGAGTTTGCGTGTTCTCCCTGTGTTTGTGTGGGTTCCCTCCGGCTTCCTCCCACATCCAAAGACAGATGGACTGGAAACTTTAAATTGTCCGTAGGTGTGAATTTGTTTGATTGTCTGTATGTGACCTTGTGACAGACTGGTGTCCTGTCCAGGGTGAGCCCCACCTCACGCCTTGTGACTGCTGCTAAGATAGGCTCCAGCACCGCCCACCCCCGTCCCCCGTGACCCTTAATTGGAGTTAACAGGGAGAAAAGATGAATGAATGAAAAAGAAATCTGAAAGGTGAGAGCACAAAAAGGAATTATGTCTGCATCTGCAACCATTACGATTAAATAGGGAAATACTCTGCCTATTTTGTTCCTAATCTGTAGATTACACAGAATAGAATCCTGCTGCACACTTTAATTGATGTTGGGACTATTACTGTTGTAATGACTGTGTGTCGGCCTGATCGTAATGTCGTGTCCACTGGGCCTGAGTGTGTTTTAATCATTTGTGCTGTTCACCACTAAAGGTTAAAACAAATATTAGGGTGAAGACGAAGGTCTTAAATAAACTCTCCTTGCTCCGAACCCTCTGAGTGAAGTGAGTTTGAGTTAATACAAAGGGATCTGTAGCTTGAAAGAACACAGAGCCCGATGCCGCTCTCCAAGGGGCCGCAGTCTGTCACTGTAATGCAACGTGACACATCGTACCCCAGACACACACTTAGCAACGCCACGTGAGCCTTAGAAAACACTCACCAGTCTTATTTTATCCATGCACGACAAAAAAACGCTTTCATTAGCAGGATTTTCTGACAGAAATTCATTAATATGCTTCATCAGTTTATGGTGGTTAGAGGTACAAGCTGATGGGCCGATCCATCACCATGTTTGTTTATTCCAACGCCCCGTGAGATCTGGGAGATCGTATGAAGCTAACAATGATTAAAAGTCCATTTAGAGCCATTAATTATTCAAATGGGAGTCCTGGTATTTTAAATTGACTGTTGACTGTTCCATTCAGGCAGCAACTGTCTATGCTGTGATATGACTAAACCTGAAACTTAAAGGATTTCTAAACTCTATTAATTACATGATAATATACAACATGCAAGACTCAATTAATTCACTGGAGCAGAGGACGGGGCAGGCCGTGGCCAAGCATGAATGTTTCCACATTCTGCACGGTGGCTTAGTGGTTAGTACTGTTGCCTCACAGCAGGAAGGTCATGGGTTCAATCCCCACCTGTGGCCTTTCTGTGTGGAGTTTGCGTGTTCTCCCCGTGTTTGCGTGGGTTCCCTCCGGCTTCCTCCCACATCCAAAGACATGCAGGTTAGGTGGATTGGAAAGTTCTAAAAAATTGTCCAGGTCTCCCTTGTAAAATAGATCTCGATTTCAATGGGACTAACCTGGTTAAATAAAGGTTAAATTTAAATTCAAGGCCACTTGTTTCAGGAAGGACATCCTGCTTAAAACTTGTGCTAAATCAATATTCAGCTCGACCTCGGATCTGCTGTGGGGACACTGAGCAAAAACGAGAGAAGCTGAAATATGGTACTTTTTCACTCAAGAGGAGAATCTGTCATATGTAAATGTTGCCTGTTACCATCCGTGTTTTAAGCTGTTGTTTCCGTTTCAGCTTAACAAATGTCTTAATTGCATGGCACATGCGCTGCCTTAAGCTAAATAATAATATATAACTGCAATAAAAGTATCTCAAACTACAACACCGAATTTCACATTTCACACACTGCCCCAACTTCATTGGGGCAGTGTGGGAAATGTATATAAAAACAGAATACAATGATTTGCAAATCCTCTTCAACCTTTCCTTCTAACAACAATCAATAAGCATTTGGGAACTGAGGACTAATTTTTGAAGCTTTGTAGGTGGAATTCTTTCCCATTCTTGCTTGATGTATGACTTCAGTTGTTCAACAGTCCAGGGTCTCCACTGTCGTATTTTGCGCTTCATAATGCGCCACACATTTTCAATGGGCAACAGGCCTGGACTGCAGGCACACCAGTCTAGCACCCGCACTCTTTTACTTGGAAGCCACGCTGTTGTAACAAGTGCAGAATGTGGCTTGGCATTGTCTTGCTGAAATAAGCAGGGACGTCCCTGAAAAAGACGTTGCTTGGATGCCAGCATGTGTTGCTCCAAAACCTGGATGTACCTTTCAGCATTGATGGTGCCATCACAGATGTGTAAGTTGCCCATGCCATGGGCACTAACACACCCCCATACCATCACAGATGCTGGCTTTTGAACTTTGCGCTGGTAACAATCTGGATGGTCTTTGTCCTCTTTTGTCCGGAGGACATGACCTCCATGATTTCCATGATTTCCAAAAACAATTTGAAATGTGGACTCATCAGACAACACCACACTTTTCCACTTTGCGTCAAATGAGCTTGAGCCCAGAGAAGGTGGCGGCGTTTCTGGATGTTGTTGATGTATGGCTTTCACTTTGCATGGTAGAGTTTTAACTTGCACTTGTAGATGTAGCAACGAACTGTGTTAACTGACAATGGTTTTCTGAAGTGTTCCTGAGCCCACATGGTAAGATCCTTTACACAATGATGTCAGTTTTTAATGCAGTGCTGCCTGAGAGATCGAAGGTCATGGGCATTCAATGTTGGTTTTCGGCCTTGCCGCTTACACAATAAAATCACCAGTGTAAAACTAACACTGGCAGTGTGAAATTAACACTGCCAGTGAACATATGGCCCGACTCTGGCCAGACCATATGTTCACTGGCAGTGTTAATTTAACACTGGTGATTTTAATGTGTACATGTAGAAAGTTCTCCAGATTCTCTGAATCTTCTGATTATATTATGGACTATAGATGATGGAATCCCTAAATTCCTTGCAATTGAACGTTGAGAAACATTGTTCTTAAACTGTAGGACTATTTTTTCATGCAGTTGTTCACAAAGTGGTGATCCTCACCCCATCTTTGCTTTTGAACCACTGAGACTTTTGGGGATGCTCTGTTGTGTGGGCCGCTGAAGAGGAGGTACTGCTGGCCCACCACCAGAGGGCGCCCTGCCTGAAGTGCGGGCTTCAGGCACGAGGGGGCGCAACCGCCTCGTAGGAGCAACCGGGAGTGACAGCTGTCACTCATCATCTACACCAGCTGTCACTCATCACCACCATCTCCATAAAAGCCGGGACAGTAACTCCACCTCGCTGCCGAGATATCGCCTTACCTCAGGTAAAACTCTCAGCCATTTTTGGTGCTGAACGCACGTTTTGTTCTCCTGAATATTTTTGCAGGCGTACCTGTTTGACTACTCGCAGCTGGGAGCTGGGTTTGTGGATTGTGGAGGAGTCGACGCTCTTCACTCCTCACACCAAACCTAACAAGTAGTTCATTCAGGCTCTGCACGTATATTGTTCCTGTTTCGGAGGTGGAGGTGTTTTTCCCAACCCATTAACAGAGAGACAGCTGCTGATTGTTTTACTGGGTGTGTGCACACACACCCACCATTAACTGTTTCTGCCTCCTGCCAGCAGTACCAGATCTGACAGCTGGAGACGGTGGTCACCTGGGGACTCAGGACTTGGTGGCTCCGGTGTGCTTCAGATCCATTGGCAGTGGAAATCGTGTGGGACCAGGCTCTTCTCTGGACAGACGTCTTCTATCCTCGAGCCTGCCCACAAGTCACCTTTGTATATTGACTGAAATCAAAACCTGTGATTGTCTGTATTTCATTGTGCACATTCACAACATTAAATTATCTTTTTGGCTCATCCACTGTCCGTTCATTTACGCCCCCTGTTGTGGGTCCGTGTCACTACACTTTCCCAACAGGATATCTCGGCCAGCGTCATGGATTCCGAGAGGCGTCATCCACCGTTTGAATAACCAATGGAAAAGCAGGGTGCACAGGCGCCAGCAGGAGGTGTGTTAGGTGAGTTCCAACAAATCTTAACCGCCTTCACTGCTCGGTTGGACTTAGTGACCGAGCAGAGCGCAATACTCAACCGCAGGATGGAGGCTCTCACCGCACAGGTGGAAGTGCCCACATGGGGTGTGGCTGCAGCACCTCCTCCTGCTGACCTGGTGCCGAATCCAGATATTCCAGTGGTCGTTCAACGAATCCCCCCACCGTCCCCTGAAGCATACATAAGCCCCCCGGAACCGTATGGAGGTTGTGTAGAGACGTGCGCAGACTTCTTAATGCAGTGTTCGCTCGTCTTTGCACAATGTCCCGTCATGTACGCGTCGGACTCCAGCCGGGTGGCTTATGCTATTAATTTGCTTCGAGGAGAGGCACGCTCCTGGGCTACGGTGCTCTGGGAGCAGAACTCATGGCTTCTATCAGCATATACTGAGTTTGTGAGGGAGTTCAGACTAGTGTTCGATCACCCAAATAGAGGCGAAACCGCTTCGAGTGTGCTGCTGTCTATGAGACAGGGGCGTCGGAGTGCGGCTGAGTATGCAGTCGCCTTTCGCATTGCGGCAGCGAGGGCCGGCTGGAATGCTGTTGCACTCCGCACCGCCTTTGTAAATGGACTGTCTCTGGTCCTTAAGGAGGACCTGGTGGCTAAGGACGAGCCGCGGGACTTAGACGGGCTTATCGACCTGGTAGTATGGTTAGACAACCGATTAGCAGAACGTCGACGGGAGCGAGACGAAGGGCGTGGTCAGACATGAGCCGTCCCTCTTCCTTCTGGGTCCGAAAGGGAGCCGTCTTCCCCACGCTCCACAGCCAGAGGGCTCCGTGTGGCAACAGCTCCCCCTGCTGACGTTGTTAGGGAAACGAGCAGGGCCAAAATAAGATCAGATGACAGATTGAGGAAGCTGGCTCGTGGGGAGTGTTTTCTCTGCAGCTCAAAGGAGCACACACAGAAAAACTGCCACAAACGGTCAAAACAACACTCGCCCTTAGAGACTGGGCTCAGGGTGGGTCACAACACGCACAAAGGGAGTGCACGTGAATCAGCACGAATCCCAGTCACAATCCTGTGTGGGGATTTAACCCTTCACGCGCCAGCACTTGTGGACACGGGGTCGGAAGGGAATCTGTTGGATAGCAGATGAGCAAAGGAAGTAGGGCTCCCTCTAGTGGCCCTTCCTTCATCATTGAAGGTACGGGCGCTGGATGGCACCCTTCTCCCATTAATCACACACAAGACACAGCCAGTAACTCTGGTTGTGTCTGGGAATCATTGGGAGGAGATTGAGTTCTATGTAACTCCTTCTACCTCCCGCTTTATTTTGGGCTTCCCATGGATGGAAAAACACAATCCCCGGAATGATTGGCCGTCTGGGGTTGTGGCTCAGTGGAGCAAAACCTGCCACTGGGAGTGTTTAGGATCCTCGGTTCCCCCCGGTTTGACTGCTAACGAGGAGGTTAAAGTCCCACTCAATCTGACAGCGGTGCCTGAGGAATAACACAATCTTGCTGACGTCTTCAGCGAAGATCTGGCACTCACTCTTCCCCCACACCGTAAGTACGACTGTGCCATTGATTTGATCCCGGGTGTTGAGTACCCGTCCAGCAGGTTGTACAACCTCTCACGTCCTGAGCGTGAATCAATAGAGACCTACATCCGGGACTCGTTAGCTGCCGGGTTGATCCGGAACTCCACCTCCCCGATGGGTGCTGGTTTCTTTTTTGTAGGCAAGAAAGATGGCGGACTCCGTCCATGCATTGATTACAGAGGGCTGAACGAGATTACGGTTCGCAACCGATACCCGTTTCCCCTGTTGGATTCAGTGTTCACGCCCCTGCATGGAGCCATAATCTTTACCAAACTTGATCTCAGAAATGCGTACCACCTGGTTCGGATCTGGAAGGGAGACGAATGGAAGACGGCATTAAACACCCCGTTAGGTCACTTTGAGCACCTGGTCATGCCGTTCGGCCTCACTAACGCCCCCGCGACGTTCCAAGCTTTGGTTAATGACGTCTTGCGGGACTTCCTGCATCGGTTCATCTTTGTATACCTGGACGATATTCTCATCTTCTCCCCGGATCCTGAGACTCATGTCAGGCATGTACGTCAGGTCCTGCAGCGGTTATTGGAGAACCGGCTGTTTGTGAAGGGAACCCTGTTTGAACCCTCGTGGGCATGCAAGAGTTTTTTCACGCCTGTCGGTTACGTCATTCGCCTGTGGGCAGTCTTTGAGTGAGGAGTGGCCCACCCTCTTGTCGTTTTTTTCATTGTTTATGAATGGCTCAGAGACTGCTGCTTTGTTTGATAAAAATTTTTTCAAAAACTGTAAGGCACAACTGAGTGGACACCATTTGATAAATTCAGCTGGTTTTCGGTGAAAATTTTAACGGCTGATGAGAGATTTTGGTCTGTTAGTGTCACTTTAAGGACGGCCCACGGCACCTGACGGCGATCTGCGCTCCGAGGCGGCGTCATCTCGCTGTTTCAAACTGAAAACTTCCACATTTCAGGCTCTGTTCACCCAGGTCGTCGTCAGATAACAGAGAAGTTTCAGAAGAGGTCGGCATGAGGAGTTTATGCGGACATTCCACTGTTAAAGGAGATTTTGTAATGAAAGAACGTGCGGGCAGATTCGCATGTCGGGCCGGACCCGACCGCGGGGGGTCGCGACAGGAAAAACACCTCCATTGGAAACCTTAACGGACAAGTTGGAACATGCCCAGCTGTTAAACAATTTCTCAGATACTCACTTGTTGAAAGCCATCAAAAGCCGCCTGAATTTTACAAATGGTTTTCAACACGGAGGTATTTTTCCTGTCGCGGTGCAGACGGATTTGCGGCGGCATCACGGAACCGACTCTGCGAATTTGCCCGCACGTTCTTTCATTACAAAATCTCCTTTAACAGTGGAATGTCCGCATAAACTCCTCATGCTGACTTCTTCTGAAACTTCTGTTCTCTGACGACGACCTGGGTGAACAGAGCCTTAAATTAGGATGTTTTCAGCTCGAAACAGCCAGACGGACGCCACCTCTGACCGTGCCGCGCTGATCCACTTTGTGAGCTGTCCTTAAAGCGAAAGAAACTCCACAATCTCTCATCAGCCGTTAAACTTTTCACCGAAAACCAGCTGAATTTCTCGAATAGTGTCCACTCGGATATCCCTCACAGGTCCTGAAAAAATTTTGATAAAGCAACGTGCGCCGTCTCCAGCAGCGTCTCAGACAAAGGATTTCAACCGAGAGGGCTGGACCAGTGCTCACTCAAAGCCTGCCCACAGGCGAATGACGTCACCGACACACGTGAAAAAACTCACATGCGCACGAGGGTTCAAGTCTGGTGTAATCGCACGTGATTCAAATCCATATAGTTTTGTTTTTTTTAATAAAACTCCCGGTTAGTTTTCTAATAGACCTCTTGATTCTATTCTGTTTTTATTTACATTTCACACGTCTCAACTTCATTGGAATTGGGGTTGTAATAGAATATTTCATAAGCTTGAAAAAAGAAGATTATACAATAAAAGGTTTGTTCTTTTAGGCACTAGATACATCTTTAGGGCTCCATTTGCATGAATTACTGTGTCAATGCGTTGTGGCATGGAGGCGATCAGCCTGTGGAACCGCTGAGGTCTTATGGAAAGGCCGGGTTACTTTGCTTTCAGTTCACCTGCTGAATCTGAAATCTCTCATCTTCCTCTTGATACTACCTCATAGATTCTCTGTGGGGCTCAGATCTGACGAGCCAAAGAAGAACAGTAATAAGCAAACCAGTCACTTGTCGTTTTGGCACTGTGTGCAGGTGCCGAGCCCTGCTGGAAAAGGAGCTTGGAAAGCTTGAGGAGTTCAAGCATGTTGCTCATGTTTCAGATACAGCAACTGTGACAGTGTGATTTGAGCAGCCCAGTCTCACATTTTTTTGTCCTGTCACAAAAATTTGAATCATTTTGTGACAGGTTTTTTTTAAACTCACTATTACTAACCCTACTCCTACCTCCAACCCTAACCATAAGTAGGTGACCACACCTCATTTTTAGACCAAAGTGTGAATGCATACACAAATGATTGCAATAATACCTGTTACACAATGGACAGCGGGGGTCACTCAGTGGATAAGGAGCTGACTGGGTTTGAATCCTGCTCAGGCTACCTGTCTGTGTCCTTGGACAAGACAGTCTGCATCATCTCAGTTCACTCAGCTGTAAGTGGGTACCAGCCTTGGCTGGGGACGTAACCTGTGTCATATTGACATCCTGTGCAGAAGGTGTCTTTAGATACTCATCAGAGATAAATGCTGACATCAAATCAAATCAATTTTATTTATATAGCAACGAATCACAACAAACAGTTGCCCCAAGATGCATTATATTGTAAGGCAAAAGCCATACAATAATTACAGAAAAACCCCAACGGTCAAAACGACCCCCTGTGAGCAAGCACTTGGCGACAGTGGGAAGGAGCCTAGCCTCAACTAGCCTCAGGGTCCGTGCAGGACAGATTTATTGTAGTTCTGATACAGTGTGTGCGCTGGGTGTGAAAATGACAGCGATGCTGGTTGTAGACTAACACTGAACCGCTGCGCTGTGCAATGATTTGCACCAGTGGAAAGATCTATCCCAGCAAGTTTCTTATTCGACATGTTCATTTTCACCATACTTGATTCTCATGTAGGAAAATACCTTTTCTGTCTGTTTGTTGATTCATTGTCTCAAAGGAGGTTTACAAATTGGATAATTGCTTCAAAGGAACAGCACTCCTATAGGTTGGATGTGAACATCCCATTCAGAGTAGAGGTGGGCGGATCGATCCTAATATCGATAATATCGATACCAACGCTGGTATTGATATTGAACGATCCTCGTGTAAAAAGATCGATACTCAAGCTTTTTTTCTCTCCCGCATGCACTGACTGCTGCGCACACAGATTCATCAAAGTCTACTCTCTGTCTGTAAGAGCAGCGCTGCACTGTGTCACACAACATGGAACAGCACACCTTCCCCCCTCTGGTCTTTTGTTGTTACGCCATCACGTGGCTCAGCAGCGCCAGCCAACAGCCATGCAGGTAAGTCTCAGCCTGGCCCGCCCGCTCAGCGCTCTCCTTGAGTCAGTCCTCTACATCAGGAGATTTTAAGTTGTGTTGAGTGATATTTTTTTAAACAAAAATGTTGATTGTGATAATAAAGTATTTTGCTGTCACATACAATGTTTGGCGAAATTCTATCCTGGGTCTTTTGGATCATTTGGATCTATGAAGCTTAAATATGAAAAAGTATCGGTATCTGTATCAATATCGGCGATACTGGGCCTGTATTTACTTGGTATCAGATCAATACCAAAATTCCCGGTATTGCCCACTTCTAATTCAGAGCTACGACTTCAAGTGATGTTCCAAGGTACTGTTTCAAATAAGAAGTCAGAAATGTTGGAGTTACAATATATGTCTGCAAGATAGCGTAAGTACGCAGTCCAAAGATCAGTTTGTGGTGTCAGTGCTATAAACCAGGAAAATAAAGTGCTTGGCTTCTTTTAAATGACAGTCATTGGGTTTTGCAGGTGTCCTGAATACTTTGCTGCCTTTGAGTGTCACACTGGAGCAGCGACATCGCTCAACGGCCCGTCTGTCTCTTCAGCCAGCCAGTCATGTGAACATGTCCTCACTGACAGTCCGTGGACACCCTCTCTTTAAATCCCCATAATTGGAGCATGTCAATCACACAGCAGGACCCCCCCAACCCCCACTGGGTGGCTTCTCAAACTGCTTTTCAGAAATTCAGCTAAGATGAGACGTGGCAGAACACCAGCAAAAACAAGAAATAATTGGGAGGACAGATAAAAACGCTCTGTGAACAGACCAACCTGCTCATTTGTCTGACTTTGATGGCCAAAATATGGCCATGGGTTACTGTGAAGGCCTTGCATCTGTCCATCCGTCTGTCTGTGCTCAGCATAAGTCTAGTCTTCTTACTGCCAGAGTCTTCAAATTCACAGGGAACATTCTTGGGACACAGGCTTTGGATGAGTTCAAAAATGCTAACCTGGACCTATTTTAAGAGGTCAAAGATCACATTTTGTTTCCTAATTTTATTCTCATATGGCCAAGGGTATTTTAGCGTTGCGTTAGATTTGAAAGTAAAGCCAGTTTAGTTCATTTGAGTTTGCTGCCATTGATGGAGTCTGACATTTACTGAAAAGGTGAATTTCATTTCAAGGACTTTGTGCCATGTCCCAATGAAATGTGTGCAGTTGGAAGCTAATAGTAAAGGTAACAGCTTGAAAACATCAGTTGTGGATGTATAACTCTACAGGCAAAAGAGGAAATCATGATTGAAATAAGAGGAAATACAGAAGACAATGTTGAAAAATGATCATCCATCATGTGACTTCATTATCTCCAGCTTCCACACATATTAATAGTTCATACAATTTTACAACAACAGTCCAACTCTTTCAGACAAAGTAGAAATGATCTGCAGTCTGTAACCAGATATAACCACCGGCCAAGGTTAATGAGTTTCACTTTCATAAGTCTGGGTGACTAACTGCTGAGCCACAAGTCAACAACACCAGCTCATTTAGGCACATAAAAGTCTTGAGGCTACATGTGACTCTTCTGTTCAACTATTTTTACTCTAATTACAAAACTACAGTTGTTTATTTGAAAAGGAGACCAGGGCCTGATTTTAACAGCTCCTCTGCCACCCACAGACTGTATATACGTTGGGTTTCTGGTTTTCTGAAGAGCACTTTAGAAGCTCAAATGGTCCGGCTCTACCGGCTCAGTGCTTCTGCCAACCCATCAATGGGTAAAGCGATGGAGTGTGGGCAAGACCAACAATACCTGAGCAGGACGAATGCAGCCCAAACGCCACCAAAATAACTCTCCCCACCCCCACCCCCACCCAACCACCATATCAGAGTTCCCAAGTAAGCTAAGGCTAACAGGCTAAGTATGACTGGCATATCGCTTCACACCTGCTAACAGTGCTAATGGTGCTAACATACAAAATAAATAATGCTAAATAATACTATAGAGCAAACCATATTATCTCAGATATTTTTAATAAAATGCTCAAATGGATAAACACTGGATGTTACTCACGGCAAATACTGGCCATGCTCCAAATTATTCAAAACTTTATAGCTTAAAATATCTTAAACTGATGAGTTTTACATATACACTGAATAAAAATATAAAGGCAACACTTTTGTTTTTGCTCCCATTTTACATGAGCTGAAGTTCAAAAATCTAAAACATTTTCTATAAACACAAAACACCTAATTCTCTCAAATATTGTTAACAAATCTGTCTAAATCTGTGTTAGTGAGCACTTCTTTGCTGAGATAATCCATCCCACCTCACAGGTGTGGCAGATCAAGATGCTGATTAGACAGCATGATTATTGAACAGGTGTGCCTCAGGCTGGCCACAATAAATAGTCTTAGTTACTTTTGAACTGTTCATAATTTTGTCTCCCTTGGTGTCTTTTTTCCTGCGATTCACCACCTACTGCCACTATCAGTCAACCTGCTGCCTCGTAGCATTTGAATCCACCTCAATGGGTCTCATTCCTGACAGAATGATGAGTTTTAAGATTGTGGGGAAAAGGCTGTGCAGTGAACACACAAACCCAGATTCAAAGTGCAAAAGAGAAAAAAAAATTTTGAGCCTCAATTTCTCAACATTTTTTGTGACACTGAAGTGACATCTGCTCGTATTCCAGTTAGACACATGGTTTTAGGCTTTTACAACTAAAAGTCTATAACTTTTGTGTCACACACAGTGTGGGAACTGTGACAGCTTCACAGTCGTCTGCCTTGAATCTGTACTCAGATGTACAAAGGCTGATGAGCCATCACAGGCTTTTAAATTATTCCCGAACACTGTACAACAGGACCTGTCAGGAGAGTTTCTGATCTGCTACCAGCACAGCCCTAGAAGCAAATCAATGTCAAAATAACTTGAATTGTTCCAACAACTGAATATCATGTTTTGAAAGTTTATATCACTGCTGACAACTTTACAGTGGAATTGAAATGTCTCTTAAATAATTTTGTGAAAGTGTTTGAAAACCACCTTTCTTGGTGTATGTGGTCTGAATTTCACTTTGTGAAATCAATTTAATTAGTTAAATTTCAACAGCCAGTGTGCAGCCATGACTGAATGTAAAAATTTGTATTCAGTTGTTGATCCACTTGCAGTTATTATTTATTGGTGAATGGTGAGTGTGATCGGTATCACTGTTGGCATCTATTTCCTGCATGGCTGGCCAGTTTTCTGTGTCACTTGACATGACTTTCTAAGCCACTTGGCTCGACTCACCTTCAGCCTCACAGAGCCGGCGCCACGTCCAGAGAGACAGAGAGTCAGCACCACGTCCAGAGAGGCAGAGAGTCGGCGCCACATCCAGAGAGACAGAGAATCAGCGCCATGTCCAGAGAGGCAGAGAGTCAGCGCCACGTCCAGAGAGGCAGACAGTCAGCACCACGTCCAGAGAGGCAGATAGTCAGCATCATCTCCACAGAGGCAGAGAGACAGCGCCATGTCCAGACAGGCAGAGAGTCAGCGCAACATACAGAGAGACAGTCAGCGTCACATCCAGAGAGACAGAGAATCAGCGCCACATCCAGAGCCAGAGAGTCAGCGCCACATCCAGAGCCAGAGAGTCAGCACCACATCCAGAGAGACAGAGCGTCAGCACCACATCCAGAGAGGCAGAGAGTCAGCGCCACGTCCAGAGAGGCAGAGAGTCAGCTCCACGTCCAGAGAGACAGTCAGCGCCACGTCCAGAGAGACAGTCAGCTCCACGTTCAGAGAGATAGTCAGCGCCATGTCCAGAGAGGTAGAGAGTCAGCGCCACACCCAGAGAGACAGTTAGCGCCATGTCCAGAGATGCAGACAGGCAGCGTCATGTCCAGAGAGGCAGAAAGTCAGTGCCACGTCCAGAGAGGCAGAGAGTCATTGCCACATCCAGAGAGACAGTTAGCACCATGTCTAGAGAGGCAGAGAGGCAACGCCATGTTCAGAGAGGCAGAGAAACTGTCTCTGCACTTTATGTGATCACCAACAAAACATGCACACATATGTTCTGCTGTCTCTGAAATGGCACACATGAACGCACAGACATATAGGTCCTGATTTACAACAATCCCATATAACAAGTGTTAAATTACGTGGACAATACAAAGTGACACTGTGTTGCAGAATATGTGCAAAAAGAAATTCAATCAGCTAACTGCAGCGATGTCCGCTTCAAACTCTGCCACATAACATAGCATGTTCACACGCTGCTAAATTAAAATATAACACAACTCTAAAATACCCTTGACTGTATGAGCATAAAAATAGGAAATAGAATGTGACATTTTGACCTCTTAAAAGAGGTCAAGGTTAGCCATCTTTGAACTTGTCTAAGGTCTGTGTCCCCTGTGAATTTCAAGACCCTGGCATTAAGTGGACTGGACTTATGCTGAGCACAGACAGACGGACGGACGTATGGATATGGATGGACTGATGCAAGGCCCTCACAATACCCAATGGCCATATTTTGGCCTCAGGTAAAAATGCATACAAACACAAACACAATCTGCTATTTCAGGCATTTAATTATTATTCCATTCAAAATACTTAAGCAAACTGGTGGATATACAACGTTCTACTGGTGGACCATACAGAGGATGATATGTCGTATCAGCCATGATAATCCCACACAGTCTCAGAGACATGGGAGTGTGCGTGTTGAACAAAGTGTTATCATTGGGATTTAACCCTGGTTTGTTTTCTTTTGGTGCACCACACAACTATAACGTGCCAATTTTCATGAAATTTATTGCAGCCTTCACATAAAAGTGACTTTATAGAACGTCATTTACAGTAATGCTTAGGAGTCACACTAAGTTGTACTTTGTGCTCAGCACAGAAAAGTGTGGAACTATTGTCCACCTGTTATACATGGAGATATTTGTTTTTAACTTTATGATGTTTTTCATGTTTGTAAGCCTTCTCTTGTATTTTATCTTATCTTTGTAACTGGTAGAGTGGTCTAAGCAGTGGGTCACCCCTCTGAGTCTGGTCTGCTTGAGGTTTCTTCCTCAAAAAACATCAGAGGGTGTTTTCCTTACCACTGCCCCCTATTTGTTTGCTCAGGGAGTTGCGTAAGGTTAGACCTTACTGATGTGAAGCGCCCAGGGTGACTTATGTTGTGATTTTACGCAACATAAAATTGAAATGAATTGAACTAAACAAGAACAATGTAAATCACTGAAACATACTGATGTATGTCAAGTGCAATAAATCAACAGACAGTTTTCAAACGCACAAAATACAGAAGCGATCAGAGCCTTCTACTTTCGATTAGATCTTGATTAATCTCTAAATTCAAATATTTGCATATTCACATCCCACACTTTTGCATATTTAATTACATATTCATGAAGGCAAATGTGTTAAACGGACAATATGCGCTATTATGCGTATTTGAAAGACATACTCAGTGTACATCGTTAACGGGTCAACGTGTACATTAATTTGTGGGTGCTCTGCACATTTTCACACCCAAACGTTTAGTAAATGAAGCCCATACTGTGGACTGTCATTCAAACACCGACAGGCAGACTGTCCTCAGGCTGTGAGAGCTTTTGTGTCAGCTGCGTATATATCATTAGTGTCTCGGGGATGTCGACCTTTAGACGCTCCTTTTGTTCACAAACACCTTCCAATGCAAAACAGCAACACATAAGAGGATGTAGAGCTCATCTTGATGTCCAACACAGACAGATGGACAGACATCTTCTCTGTGGTTAGTCCTCTGTGGTCCGCAGACTTAAAGAAGCATCACGAACTTAAAGCTGCTGGAGCCGGACTGGAACCAGAGGGCTCTGTGTCCGTCTCACTGCTTTCATTAACAAGGTTCCTGTCTTTTCTTCTTCTCTTTTGCCACCTTCTGCCTGCTCATCAACCAGTCCAATTGGTATCTGGGCTCAGCGGGTATCTGAGGCGGGCCGTGCATGTGCCGCACCTTCCTTCCACAAGGAAAGTGAGCAATATTAGAGAAGTGGTACCAGTACTGCTGTACTTTAACACACACAGTGTAACTGTACATAGCACAGAGACCATCTATAGAGATTTATTTCTCAAACCTTTTACACAATTGGAGTTGGAGTTACAGGGCAGTCATCTAATTCTGCCCTCAAGGCCCCGTCTGACTCGTACTGCCAGCCAGCAAGAGACCATTGTGCAATTTGAAGGTAATCTAAAGGCCTGGTCGGCGGTGCTGCTGGATTCACATCTATTCATAATTCATCACTCGACAGCAGTGAGGTGGAGAAAGTTCTAACCAGGAAGAGACGGTTTTGAAAGGAATCAGGCAGCTCGGCTTCTACGTTTACTGAAGCAGGTCCCAGGTGAGAACTGCTCTCATTATAAACACAAAGACAGATGGAACAAATTGCTGTGTTTCACATAATATTAAATCCTCCAACTGTCCGTCTACAAAGTTCTAGAAGGCATTAGGTGGCTGAGCTGCTGTCAGTGGAACCTGTGCTGTTCCAAACTGAACTGGACACTACACTTCGAAAACGTGGTTATAGTCAGAATTCAGACTAAGCAGATCTACAAACTGGACAAAAGGAAAACATCTCATAAGGGTAAAGGTAGTTTGATGAAAGGACCATCTCAGCACAAAATATCACTGATCACCCGCCGCCCTCCTCCTCAAAGACACAAGCTGAAGCACACACACAGAGTCATCAGGAGGACCGGGACCATTCCTGGGGGGGTTCAAGATGTACAGATTCCCTTCAGATCCCAACAGATGAAAAAATTGGGAAAATAAAATCAGACATGTGGGATGGAAGCCAACTTCATCATTTTCGTGTGTGTGTGTGTGTGTGTGTTATGTTTGTATATATGAGTTTGCCTCTGAAAACTCTTACTTTTTAAATTAAAAACAAAGGTGTATTTTAAAGCTCCTCCTATCCAGTTAATCAAAGCAGTTAAATCATTTTAAGTTTATAAGCTCTACTTTGTTACATGTCATATGTTCAAATTCACTGCAGGCATCATGACAGAACCCAAATCATTATTGTTACTATCACAGATAATTACATATCCTCACCATCATCACTTCTTATTTGCTGCTCTGTTTCAAACAAACCAACATCCCTTTACAAGCGATCTGATATTGGAGTTTATACTCACAGACCTGCAACCTCGATACAATTTCGACAAACAAATAAAAACAAAAACACAAAACAAAGCTTCCCCACGAAAAAAAAAAAAAATTACATTCAAAGTCCTCCCTAACCTGTGTCGTGTTCGTGCAGTCACACTGCGTTAAACGTGCATCGTCATAGCGCACTGTGCACGTGCCACTTCAGTAGTTCTGCACAAATGGCCCCAAAATGAGGCCATATTCTCAGTTGTCGCTCCTCTCTGTATGACGGGACTCTACTGCTGTGCAACATCGTCAGTCCACCACATCAGGAAGAATCATGCATACATTCATTTTTACATTTGTGCATCACGCCATTTGAAATGCTTGACTTGTGTTGTGTGACTGCTTGCAGCCTGTGTGAGTGCGTCCGCACATAAAACTGTCACACAGGGAGTCTGTTGCTTTCTCCCATGTTCCTATTAGTCCATCTGACTGTTACAGTTAACCATTAACCACCACCTGCTGCCCACCTGTTTGCCCACATGTGGCTTGAAAAATGCATTTCTTGTACTTGTGCATTATGGTGTGAAAGAAAATGGATGGAGGCAGGAAGCAGGGATGTATATGGCATGTAAAGGTCAAGATATGACTTATGGCAATGGGAATATCAGAAGAATAGAACAGCAGTGAATAGACGTGCAGTGGAGAGGAGGTGAGCCAGCGGCTTCACTTTCACAGCCATGAAAACATGAGAAAACCATTGTTGCTCTGATATAAATCTGTGGTGCTCTGTGAGTGAGTTTAGCCTGAATCATTTTATTTTACTTGTCTACGTTTGTTGGCAGTCCTCCAGCAAGCACACTCCCAAACTAAAACTGTGGGAAAACTGTGAAAGTGGCAAGTGATGATGAGTTGATCTCATTAATAACCAGGTGATTTTATGAAATCATATATCAAACCAGATGGACGGCACTGTGGCTGGTAATGTAACTAACTCAGGGGACATGAGATGAAGAAAGCCATTAGCATGAAAATTCAGTAAGGTATATCTTATATATTATATTCCAATTCTAAGGTGGAACTATGCCAGTATACAAAGGTATATCTAAATATCTAAAAAGGAAGAGTAAAATAGGAGAGTAGAAAAGAGTAGAGAAGAGCCACTTAGGTGCCTGGTCTTGAGAACCAGGGATGGTAGGTTAAAAAGCTTTTTTATCCCATGGGATAGCATGTTGTTGGGATTGTTGGGACAGCAGCAGCAGCAGGTCAACGTGACTGATGACGGACAAACTGCTCTCTGCTAATCCTGACAACTGGTCCAAGCTACTGAAACAGACAACACGAACTACAATAAGGTGCCACAAAACATCACACGATACAAAGCAGGAGAAAATACGTTTGTGGCACGTGCGGGTCCCACACCACTTTGCATTCACACAGGGTGCAATCTGAGCACGTAATAAGATGCCGGGTGCAGAGGGGTCATATTTAGTCCTTTAAACATGGGTGTGTTTTGTGTGTGAGTGAATTAAAGTCAAATCTGTTATTGCCTTCAAAGTGCAGGTGTGCTGGAGTGTGGTGCACTGGTACTGAGATGGAGGAGGATGAGTTTAGCTGTAGTGGGACCCACCACTAAAGTTCCTCCCTCAGCTGCTGAAACACTTGTTCATTCGGCTGCTCCCGGTTTTTGTTCGGGGTCGCCACAGCGGATACAGCCAGATCCACATCGGTAATTGACACAAGTTTTACGCCGGATGCCCTTCCTGACACAACTCCAGTTTTACCCAGAGAAAACACACACATCCGCTGGTGTTCCAAAGAGGTCTCTCATCCAAGTACTAACCAGATCCTGCTCTGCTTAGCTTCTGAGATCTGACAGGATCAGGCTTACATAGAGCAGATCGGCTGCGAACTGCTGAAACTAAAGCAGAAAAGCCTTTCGTCCAGGTTTTTATTGGGTTTTGTTGCAATCACTTTCTGCTGCCTCATTAATAGCAATGGACCCATTCTGCACACCTCACCTTAAGGCCAGTGTGCACAGATTAGCACAAACAATGACATTTGTGCTGCACTGTGCATAAGATGTAAACCTTTCATTTTAACCTTCAGAACAACTACTGGAGATATTTAAACGACAGGTTTGGTGTGAGTTAGTAGCTGAAATACATTAAATACAACTGTAAAACCTTCAGGAGCACAAATTCTGTGCCAGAATTCCTGACCTCTCGATCACTCTGCTCACTTTCAATGAATCTTATCATGGATGAAGAATGGATGAAACACAGCACTACACACCGACTCTGATGAATTCACTCTTTCATTAAAGAAGAACTGAACAGGTCGTGACCCTCTATCTTTTCCTGGACCAATCTGAAAAGAATGACCAGTGGAGTTCCCCACTAAAGCAGGTTATGTAGAGGCAGGATTTTTGAACTATCAAGTGTCCCCCATCTGAACTGTGTGCCCTCTAGTTGAACTATCAGGTGTCCTCCATCTGAACTGTGTGCCCTCTAGTTGAACTAACAGGTGTCCTCCATCTGAACTGTTAAAAATGGATTTCATTTGAGCTAATAAGTGCCCCATTAGTCTCTCAGACTGTCAAGTACCTTCCAATTGGTAGCAGAGCTGGCTGACACCCAAGCAGTAATGAGCCCTCATGCCAGGTGCAGCTGGTATCAAGTGATGTTTTAAAAAAAAAAGACAGTTGTATATCTGTTAAAACATAATGGGGAAACTGTCATATAGGAATAATTAAGCTCTACACCTGCTTAGGGTGAACTAAAGGTCGCTTCCATAAGAAAACCATGTTTGAAGAATGAAATAAATAAGTCTATAATCTATCTAATCAATCTATAAAAGATGAGCGCAGTTGGAACACATTCAGTCTCTCTAGAGGACTCAGTTTGTACAAGTATTCTGCTCTACTGAAACTTGAATAAACTTAAACTCTGCGCATTTTATCCTGTCCAAGGCTGAGGTTTTCTAAGTGTTGTGTCCCTTCTCTTGCAAACCACCTGCAGTCATTTTTGACTTATCCAAGAAGGCATTCTGAGACAAACAGAGAGAAGGACCACAACATAAATTGGTGAGCCAGCCAGGAGGGACCAGAGGCGTCACGGCGACCTGGGTTGGCCTGGATCAACCTTCCAGAATGTAAAATAAAAGTGATCACAACAGAAAAGTAAGCAGAAACCTTTTATAAAATCTGCACGCTCTGGAGGATTGAGTCTGGATTCCGCCCAAGTCACAGGTGAAATTTTTGTAACTGTAAATGCCTCTTACCCAGAAGAACCTGGAACAGAGAATAGATAAGAAACCAAAAAAGGAGATAAGATAAGATTGACAAAAATTCTCAGGCCATGTGGACAGAATGCTCAGAGTGTGAATGAGTGTCCCCGGGGATGAGAGTGTCTGTGTGAGTGAAATGTTAGGAATGTTATGAACTCTGGTGCGGAAAGAGTGCATGTGACTAAACTGGATGCTTGGGAACAATTGATGTTGAGTTTGTCAATAACATGCTGGCTGATAGCATGCGCTGTGTTTTTAGGGGGGTTAATTTGGTTAGTAGTACATGCTGAGAATAAGTAAAAGCGAAGTAAAGGTAACATAAGTATATTTATAGAAAAAAGAGACTGAAGCAGAAAAAAATAGTGCGGAAGGCACACGCTAAGCTCACGGGAAGCTCAATAAAGGAACAGATTAGTGCGGGAGGCACAATATACGCTTGTAAAGTGCGGGAGAATTAATTAATGAAGCAGAAAAAATAGTGCAGAGAGGCACAGCATATGCTCGTGAAGCGCGATAGAAATACTGTAATTAATGAGGAAAAAATAGTGCAGAGAGGCACAGCAAACGCTCGTGGAGCATGATAGACACAGAGTAAAACAGAAATACTGTATGCTCGGAAGGGAGCTTGTTAAAGAAAATAATATATCAGTTGCTCGCAATGACTGAGTGCTGTCTAAGTGAAGGAGAGATACTCAGACATAACGCACTGATTTTAGAAGAAAAAGAAGTTGTCTAAGGCCACGGAGTAAAGGGGTGACAGAGGTCAAGATAAAGACGTATAGGGATTTGTTTTAATCATTTTTGTGTAAAAAGATTTGGAGTTGTTGTGTGATAGCTCATGGGAGAGCGGCGAGAATAAGCTAGGTGTTACAAGAGTGCTGGGAGTGCTTAAATAAGTTGTAAACCAGCTGACATATAAGATTAATGTGAGTGTGCGAGAAGGTTGAGGTGTTTAAACCCAACGTGATGGATTGGGTGTGCAGAACAGACAGAGAGGAAAAAGAGAAATAGGCTGCACACGGGTGCAGCGATACGACAGAAAAAAAGATGAGAGAAAAGAGTGATAATAATAAAAGATATAAAGGCAGATATTATTTCAAAGAAAGGAAGACTAGGCATTAAGAAGTAAAGAAACATAGCAGAAAATAACGGGAGAGTAGAAAGTTAGATATTAGGAGAGAGAAGAAAGTCAGGAGTGCAAACACATGAGGAGGTGCTTGATAATACTAATAAAATAATTGAAAGAGATAGAATTGTAAAAGGCTTAAAGAAATAAAATTGATTAAAAATTAAAGAGATAAAATAAAAGAGAATATAGTAAAAGGCTAACAGACTGATCAATGCCTGGGACAGTCGTTGATGGGAGACTTAAGTGATGATGAAATAATACTCCCCGAGCATTACTCAACTGACAGAGACATAGAAACCCAGGAAATTAGGACACATTTTTGGCTGGAGCGGACATATTATGATAACACAGGTGCAGAGCATTGGCAGGACGAACAACAGATTAATCAGAAATTATGGCAAATAACTAGAATAGTCAACTTAAAACAAAAGAAAGAACAATTCTCTCTAATTAATTGGGAGCTGCTGATAAGACAACTGTGGCATCAAGGCTTAGCCCCGTGGTTGGAACTGCCTTGCGCTGATCCTAATAAAGAAATTAGTATACCATTAAATCAATTAATAACACTACCAAACAATCCAGGTAAAGAACTACTCCCTAGGTTGACTCTGACTGTGGTCCCAAGGAAGGTTCAGTGGGAAACAGGTAAATTTGCATATTTGGTTAAAGAAAAAGAAGACTGAAAATACAGATGGAAATTTAATCCATTTAAGAATTTAAAATACAAAACTAGTGTTACAGCAGGCAAACTATTAGTCTGGATCAGGACAGCCCCTGAGGGACAACCAGAACACCATAGGAACACCTCACATAGTGTTTGCCAGTGTTATATGGGTAACGCTCAAGGCCAAGGTCGGGGAACTACCCCGCTAGACTTAGTACTAAGAAGGTATCCGGGAAAATGTATTAAGGCCAACTGATGTATGAGAAAGTGGCATAAGAGGTCACATGGGGACAGGCAATGGCTATTGAAGGGATCATTTGATCCAGTTAGGTGCGAAGCAGTTGCTGTAGAAATACAGAAAAAAGAAATTAAAGATCAGCAGAAAAACATGAATAATAACAAAAAACGAGCTGAAGAAAAAGAAGTGTTGGCCCTGTTCAAACAAGAGGCACAAAAGCTACAACAGAGAAAAGGGAAGGTGGCAGAGGAAAAATCCAAAGAGAACATAGCCAGTGCACCGAGCTGGGAAGCAGAGCCACCCCCATATAAACGTCATGATGGGGGGAGAACAGCTGGACAATTTGTACTAGGCACTCTTGAAGAGGACCAAGGCATGGATGTAGAGGGCAAGTTCACATTGACACTAAAGACCCGAGAGCCACAAGGAGACAGGCCCTCAACCTGTCGAATGGATCCCATGAGGTCTCCGAGTCCAAGGAGGAGCGGCACCCCACCCCGGTCAACAGAGGGGGCAACATATGACAGTGAAGCTGAGTTGGACAAGGAAAAAGAGAGAGTTGGAATCCCCACCTGCGTCCAGAGGCCGACTGAAAATCATCCCCTCTCAACATAAGTCAGCTGACTGGACACTCTCAGGCCATAAGGGCTCCGAGGAGTGGTACAAGAGGTTTAGTAACACACTGGATCTGGCCAGAAGAGACAATGAAGAACTAGCTGAACAACTTTGGCCAGTGGAGGAAAAAAGACAAAAGTGCTGGGACGCCGAGGAAACAAGGAAATTACAGCAGTCAATACCCAATCAAGGGAGCCCCACCAAAGAGCCGCCCACCCGGAGGATTTCTGGTGAGGTCACCATTGAGTGTGCAAGAGAGGCCCGACTCAGGCAGAGACAATAACGTACAGCCAAAGAAATAGCAGCTCTGGAACAGGACATAACTGGCTTACTGGATCGCCTGGGGTCCGTCAGTAGCACTGATCCGGCAGAAATTATGGAGCCCCCGCAGGGATAAAACAGGACGAGGTAGACATTATGTGCCCACTGGTAGTTAGAAATGGTCATCATGTGTACATCCCATGGAGTTGGACGGACATGGTGGGGCTGGCCAACAGACTGCCAGACGTCACCCAAGGAGCTGGGAGATGGATAACCGCCCTAGAGGAAGGCACTGCAGGGGTAACCTTGTCTTTAGGCGACATAAAGGCCTTGCTGATGCATGTAATGGGGAAGCATAACACTGAAGAACTAGCAGGAAAGGTCGGACTAACACAGATGATGGGCACTAATCTATGCGATGAAGTCCCCTTTAATCGCTATAGGAACACTATGTGGGAGGAACTGAGAAGAAAATACCCTGAGGTTTTGGACCCCTCTAAGTTGGATGATGAGGAGTGGAAACCCGAGGAGTGCCCAAAGAAATTCCTGCACAGGTTCCAGAAGAGGTGGGCGGAGGAAACAGGAAATGCATGGAACCATTCCCCAGCGACTGAAATCCTGTTCAAAATAACTGTAAAAAAAAGCCCTACCTGAAGCTGTTCAGAAAGCCCTAGATGGAGTAGTGGGACTATCAAAAATGAACTGGGCCTTATATTCTGAACATGTTTGTCACCACCTCGAAATCTATAAGAAAGAAAAACAAAAAGAAGAAGATGCAACCAAATCCCTGACACAAAAACTGGTGCAGATGCAATTGGGAGAACTGGCCAAAGCAAAGAAAGAAAAAACAAAGACCAAGCTCCTGTGATGACCCCTGTTTCTGACTCCCGTCCGACTCCTTCTGGACCGGCGGGCACTGGTACTGCAGCAAACACTGCTGCCACCATACAGGCGCCTGTGGTAACAACCACACAGAGCCCCCAAGGAGTAACTGGACCCAATGGAAACAACGCTCCCGCAGGGGGAGCCTCAGCACCAGTGGAGCATCACCATCACTACCATAACACCGGCACACCCGGAAATGGGCCCACCTACAGTCATGGGTGGAGAGGAGAACCACGGAACTTCCAGAGTCCCAGAGGAGGGTGGCGAAGAGGACCTCGCCAAAATTTATTTGGAAACAGATTCCAAAACTTGGCTCCCAGGAACAGTCAAGTGGGACCACCTACAGGACCAACACCCCCAGCAGGGAATCAACCTCCCAATGAGTGTTGGAGCTGTGGACAATCCGGACATCGAATGAGAGACTGTCCAGCTCGACCTTGGGTCGGACCCTCCGCCTATTGGCAATAGGGGGGCCTAGAGAAGCCGGAGGGGGAAACTGTGGCATTGGCTATTTCTGCGATACCAAAGGAGGAGCCAACTGTCACCGTTAATATTCAAAACAGAGATTTTCCTTTTATGGTGGATACAGGGGCAACATACTCTTGCATAGGGAAAATGGGCGCTCATCTCTCCCTCTCTGGGTCTGCAATTAAGACCATCAGCTTCTCTGGGAAAACCCAAATAATACCTTTTACACGCCCACTTCCTGTAACTGTTGCAGGAAAAACAATTGAAACACCCCTGTTATACTCACGAAATACACCTGTGAACTTATTAGGAAGAGACATTCTATGCAAACTACAAACCAAGATAGAGTGTACCCATCAAGGACTGCAAATACATTTTCTGACGAAGCACTTACCAACGTTATGGTTCTTATGGACATGGAAGATAAGGTCCGAACTGTACAACTCATGGTATACTGGCTGAGGTTACAACCAGAAAACTCAAATCTCCAACTGGAGTGGGAAAAGTGGAAGCCCTGGGCAGAGCAACACTATGCAGCAGTACATCCACCCAATTTACCTCTGCATGTCACCCTGATGTTCGATGCCAAACAAGAACAAACTGACTATGCATGCTGCTGGGACACACTGATGAATCAACAGCTGTTTCACATAACCACCACAGAAATCTATTTAGGCCCCCAAGGGGCCACAGCCTCTGTCAAGCTGACTTCAGCTGAACAGCAATGGTACCAAGTGCCAAATGCCGCGCCTCATGTGACCCTTTTAGTTTCAGATAAGTACGAATCTCATGACCTAGGCCCAATGGTAAAGACAGCTTTAGAAGTCAGAGAATGGCAAAACAGAAAATGGACAGGTACATCTTTCAAAAGACAAGCAGTTTATACGAATTAACCTAAAAGTAAATGATGAGGCTATAGCTCAAAAGTGGAGCTCAAAAACTGCCTCACCAAAAACAGTATCCATTAAAACCTCAGGCTATTGAAGGCATAAAACCAGTAATCAAGGGACTAATGGCAGCAGGAGTTTTAGTAAAAACTGAGAGCCCATGTAATACTCCCATCTATCCTATCCCTAAAAACAATACCAAAGAGTACCGGCTGGTACATGATCTGCGTCCTATCAACGCAATAGTAGAAATGGATGCACCTGTGGTTCCTGATCCACATACTATACTATCAAGCATCCCTGCTGGAGCAAAATGGTACACAGTAATCGATTTGTGTTCAGCCTATTTCAGTGTACCCGTGCACCCAGATTCACAACACTTGCTTGCATTCACATTTCTGGGACAACAGCTAACGTACACACGTCTGCCTCAGGGACTGAACCTGTCCCCGGCTATCTTTAACAAAGTCCTGGCTGAAGATTGGCAACACCTTGACATACCCAGCACATTGGTGCAATATATGGATGATCTCCTCATTGCATCAGAGACCCAAGAACAATGTGAACTAGATTCATTAACTGTATTGTATGCTTTGGTGGAGGGAGGTCACAAAGTAAGTAAGGACAAACTGCAGTTTTGCCAACAACAAGTACGAGGGCTGTCCGTAAAGTATAGGTCCTTTTTATTTTTTTCAAAAACTATATGGATTTCATTCATATGTTTTTACGTCAGACATGCTTGCACCCTCATGCGCATGCGTGAGTTTTTCCATGCCTGTCGGTGACGTCATTCGCCTGTGAGCACTCCTTGTGGGAGGAGTCGTCCAGCCCCTCGTCGGAATTCCTTTGTCTGAGAAGTTGCTGAGAGACTGGCGCTTTGTTTGATCAAAATTTTTTCTAAACCTGTGAGACACATCGAAGTGGACACGGTTCGAAAAATTAAGCTGGTTTTCAGTGAAAATTTTAACAGCTGATGAGAGATTTTGAGGTGATTCTGTCGCTTTAAGGACTTTTCACGGTGTGATACGTCGCTCAGCGCTCTCAGGCAGCGTCATCAGCCTGTTTCAAGCTTAAAACCTCCACATTTCAGGCTCTATTGATCCAGGACGTCGTGAGAGAACAGAGAAGTTTCAGAAGAAGTCGGTTTCAGCATTTTATCCGGATATTCCACTGTTAAAGGAGATTTTTTTAATGAAAGACGTGCGGACGGGTCCGTGCGGACGGGTCCGCGCATCGGGACGCAGCCGACGCGGCGCGGCGGCACAGGAAAAACACCTCCGTGTTGATAACCATTTGTTAAAATCCAGTTGGCTTTTGATGGCTTTCAGTGGAGTGAGTATATGAGAAATTGTTTATCAGCTGGAGATGTTCCAACTTGTCCTCAAGGCTTCCAACAGAGGTGTTTTTCCTGTGGCGGAGCGTCGCGGCGGCTGCGAGCCGACGCTGCAATCCGCCCGCACGTCTTTCATTAAAAAAATCTCCTTTAACAATGGAATATCCGGATAAAATGCTGAAACCGACTTCTTCTGAAACTTATCTGTTCTCTCACGACGTCCTGGATCAACGGAGCCTGAAATGTGGAGGTTTTAAGCTTGAAACAGGCTGATGACGCCGCCTGAGAGCGCTGCGCGACGTCTCGCACCGTGAAAAGTCCTTAAAGCGACAGAATCACCTCAAAATCTCTCATCAGCTGTTAAAATTTTCACTGAAAACCAGCTTAATTTTTCGAACCATGTCCACTTTGATGTGTCTCACAGGTTTAGAAAAAATTTTGATCAAACAAAGCGCCAGTCTCTCAGCAACTTCTCAGACAAAGGAATTCCGACGAGGGGCTGGACGACTCCTCCCACAAGGAGTGCTCACAGGCGAATGACGTCACCGACAGGCGTGGAAAAACTCACGCATGCGCACGAGGGTTCAAGCATGTCTGACGTAAAAACATATGAATGAAATCCATATAGTTTTTGAAAAAAATAAAAAGGACCTATACTTTACGGACAGACCTCGTAGAATACTTGGGGAGACAGTTGTGTGGGACCACGAAATGAATAGCCCCAAGCCAAGTGGAGGCTGTAATCAAGGCTCCCAAACCACAAACAGTGGGACAAATGCTTTCATTCCTTGGGATGGCACGTTACAGTCGTCCATGGATTTGTAACTATGCTATAAAAACCGCACCTTTGCGTGCTATGATCAGAGCTGCGGGTCAAACAAACAATGCAGCCCTCCTTATCTGGACAGATGAGGCAACTGGAGCTTTTGAGGCCCTAAAAACAGACATGCAAACTGCTCCAGCGTTAGGCAACCCTGATTATGGAAAACCTTTCCATTTGTATGTTGCTGAAAAAGCTGGTTATGCCTGCGCTGTATTAATGCAAGACACAAACGAAGGAAAACAACCATTGGCCTATTACAGTACAAAGCTTGACAACATTGAAACAGGATTGCCACCATGCTATCAGGGTCTAGCAGCAGCTACCTTCGCATTTCAAAAAGCGTCATCCATAATCATGGGACATGCAGTAACATTGTACACATCGCACCAACTACATGCCCTGTTGACCAGTCAGCATTTCGTCCTAACACAAGTTAGACACATCGGGTACGAAGTCGTGTTATCTGCTCCAGAAATAACAATACAACGCTGTCACACGGTGAACCCCGCCACCAAATTAACCACACCGTTAGATGGCACTCCACATGACTGTGTGGCAGAAACAGAGAAATTCTTGAGAGCCAGGGAAAATTTGTATAACTACGTCATAGATGCAGATCTAACCCTGGTTGTGGACGGCTCATGCTTTCGGGATGCCGCGGGATTGCATGCGGCCATGGGTATTGTTAAATTAAACACTGATGGTGAGACCTTTGAGTTGTTGGAGTCCCAAGGAATTGATCAGCCTTGTTCAGCCCAAATAGCAGAAATCAAAGCCTTAACTGTGGCCTGCCAGATAGCTAAAGACCAACGCGTTAACATCTACACAGATTCAGCCTACGCTTACGGCGTATGTCATGTACATGCAAACATTTGGAAACAGAGGGGGTTCTTGAGGGCGGATGGCACCCCTGTCACACATGGAGAGGCTACTTCCCAATTGTTACAAGCCCTCCAACTGCCATCTGCAGTAGCCATCATTAAATGTGCAGGTCATCAAAAGAATAATAACATTATAGCTCAATGTAACACCTGGCAGATGATGCAGCACGTAAAGGAGCACAAGGCGAAAATATGTTTCCATTATTGACCATCCAAGACTGTGCCCCACTGGTTTCACTTGAGGCACTGATAGTAGCTCAGAGTAGAGCCAGTGGAGAAGAAAAATGTATGTGGGTTAAACGAGGCGCCATTGAGACGTGTAGCCAAGGGCCAGCTGACAAACTGTGGCACAGTAGTCATGGGCATTTTGTGTTACCCACCAATCTATTACGACATGCAATCATTTGGGCCCACGGACCGGATCATTGTTCGCGAGCCCAAATTATGAACAAATTAACAGCTGTCTGGTGGTCACCATATATGGAAGCCACGGTGGACCGTTTGTTGAGTGAATGTCAGGTGTGTGCTCAATACAATGTCAGGAAATCATTCACAGCACCCCTAGCCCACATTCCGGTCCCTGATGGACCGTTTAGACATCTCATGATGGATTTCATAGACATGGGAGCTGACAATCGATACAAGAGAATGATATATGTTCTGGTAGTGATATGCAGGTTCAGGCAATGGATCGAGGCAGTGGCCTCCCCAAATCAAGACCATAAAACGGTAGCCAAGTTCTTGTGTCGTGACGTCTTCCCAAGATTTGGCATTCCAGATACTATCTCGTCTGACAACGGTAGGGCCTTTATAGCTAAGGTCACACAGGAAACGTTCAAACAATTGGGCATCAAGCAAAAATTTGGGTGTGTTTATCACCACCAATCAAATGGGGCAGTGGAGCAGGCTAATGGCATCCTAAAAAGCAAACTAGCAAAGATCATACCAGACAACAATGGCAAACTAACTTGGTTAGATGCACTATCGCTTGCCCTCTTGTCAATGCGCTCACAAACTAACCGACTAATCCATCTAACACCATTTGAAGCTCTCACAGGTCGGCCGATGCCCATTCCATACCTGAGAGGACCCTACGAGGGACCATCACTGGAACAGCTACAGCATGAATGGCATAATTATCTGAGGCAATTAACCCAAATACACAAAACTATCTTTTTGCAGGTCAAAGGTGCCACAGAAGACAGGGAAGCGGAGATTCCACCCGAGAATCAGACCATCCAGCCTGGTGATCTGGTTTATGTTAAGGTGTTCAAAAAGAAATGGGACCAGCCTCGCCGAGAAGGTCCTTTTAAAGTGATTCTTGCCTCGCAAACAGCAGTCAAGGTAGACGGTAAGGACACTTGGTTCCACTTAAACCACTGCTGTAGGGTTGGTGGCCCAGTGCTCCTGCGGCCTCAGCAAGCTCGTCTTGACAGTTCCGCCGGGCCAAGGGGGGAAGCGAGAGAAGCCAGAGACCCTACAGCAGCACAGAGGGAAGGCCACACCTCCCTGCAGCCAGAAACATCAGGCAAACACCGGCCAAGGCGCTCACAGAGACTGATCGAACAAAGACAATGCACGCCTTCAGAGAGTAGTGGATCCCTACCAGATAGAGCAACAATAGACTCAGATGCAGACTCAGAGCTAGAGAGCGACCCAGTTAGTGACATTTCAGAAACAACAGGAGACGCAGACCGACAAATAGAGAGGCCACGGGAGACATCAGACTCAGACATTAACTCAGCGGACTTAACCACAGTAGAACTGCAAGAAGAACAAGCCAGAGGAAGCACAGACACACCTAGTTATAGTTCACCTAGTGAAAGTCCAGTCAGTAGCACAGCTAGTGGCACACCTCAACCAACACCAGAACAATGATCAGGGAACTACTCAAGGGACTGACCATACTACTGGTAGTTGGCATGGGCGGAGACAGACATCCAAAACATACAATTGACTGTGCTGTGGCTATGGCTGCAATAGCAACCAAACAAGGCACTCTAACAACAGGAAAAACATATAATTTGGCATACATTAAATCAAGAGCCTATAAGAACATAGGGCTAGAGGGCCAGCTGGGGGATTACATACTAGGTGAAGCTAATAGTACCAAATGTGAAGAGGAGGGAGCAATCAACATAGAGGTAATTTGTGATAAAAAAAAAGGATGCAGGGAAACCAAGCAAGACGTAACTGTTACAGTACATGAAGCCACAAAATGGGTAAAAATTAAACCAAGGAAAAAGAGGACAATTAGAAGCCTAGAAATGAGTAGTCACTTAGGGAGATGGGATTCCAGTATAGACCTAGCCCGCACACAAAGTTTGAAGACTAATTTATTTTACCAATGGTTAAAATTTTCAGCTAGACAGATCAGTGAAAAGCCTTGCATAGCCTGTCACCAGAAAAATGTGATACCTCAGGCTAAACCCCTACCTGATATCAACAACTGTTATAGGAGCCCCCAACATAACTCATACCAAGCAGAGTGCTATCCGCAATGTGTTATGAAAATGGCAGCAGGTGATGAAAGGTATGCGGCCGACAGTAAATTTTGTCCTGTGCCCTTAAATACACAAGGGGGGACAACCCTCCCACCCATTATCAGAATAGAGAAAGGGATGATACACCCATTTTGTATAGCTAAAGGCTCAGCAGCACAATACATAAGTAATTGGCAGGTAGGGATGGCCAAGTCAAAACACCCCATACAGTGTACGCAAAAGGAACAAGAGTATAAACCAGCCCAAACATCATGGAATATTACTGTATGTCATACCCTGCCTACAGCAGGCATACAGTGTGAACAAGTAGTACCAGCCACAGGGGGGTCTGTAATTGGAATGAATCTCACCCATGCTTCATGGATATCTATCCCAAATTTAGCTAATGGGACGGTACCCATTACGGTTCCGTAATTATTGTATGGCTTTGCCTTACAATATAAAGCGCCTTGGGGCAACTGTTTGTTGTGATTTGGCACTATATAAATAAAATTGATTTGATTTGATTTGATTACCCTTAGCTGATATTTTTTGGACATGCGGACAAAAGAAGAAACTCTTGTCATCTCTGTCCCCTAATTGGAAAGGCCTTTGTGCCCCCGTAATGCTCACAGGAGCAATAACAGTAATTGAAATGCCACGTTCAACACAAACCATACCCCAGAAACTTCGTAAGAAAAGAGGACTAATGACACTCAATATAGACCACAACATCACAGTTAAGGATGGGGTACCAGAAGGAATACTCTGACAATTGGAAGCCATAGACAGTAGCAGAGTTAAAGCAGACGAAGACTGGGACAAATGGGGATGGATAGCAGCTCTGTTCGGGGTTGCCCCAAAAGTTCCTTCTAGGCTCCAGGAGGTGCAGTGGATTAATTACCTGTGGTATAATCAACAAAGATACTTGAATTGGACATTAGCAGCTGTAGGAGCTTTATCAGAAGAACTGCACGCCACCTCACTAATGACAATGCAAAACAGATTAGCTATTGAGATGATGATGGATGATGAGCAAGGAGTCTGCATCATGATTGAAGCAACAGAATGTTGCACAGCTATACCCATGCATACGGGGGAAGATGGAAATTTAACCGAACTCCTAATCAAAGTCGGAGAGTTTCAACAAGAACTATTAAGTAACTCCGTAGGAGTGAGGAACGGAACTGATGAGACCTCTGGAAATACCTTAGGAGATGGAATAAATGTTGGCCCACTGTTCACACTTTTTAGGGCTTTAAGGAAAGGGTGGATATCATGGAAGGACTGGTTATATCAGATGGGTGTGGTCTTGGCACTAATAGGAGTGGCTATCTTGCTAGTAGTATGTTGTGGTATTCCCTTGCTAAAATTTCTGGTTAATAAGTTGATTGCATCCACAGTAGGCCAACTCCCCCTTTTAGCCATCCGAGCTCTAGGTGACGACACGTATGAAATAGGCAGAAAACCAGAATATATGGAAATGGATGAAATACCAATGTCCTCCCTGACACCCCCCAACTACCTGACATTGCGGCATATACCCCAACAAGTGACAGGAAGGACAGGGATGGACAGTATTTAGTGGTGTTGTAGATGAGGGAGAAGACATGCATGCACATTTACACACATGCACCCACAACAATGAGGGATAGGATAGACAATGTCTGAGAGAATGACATGGAGATATAGTAATGACTGTATATGTATATATTAATAGGACACAGAAGTTTGACATTAATGGATTTATTCTATCAGTATTTTCATAAAACCATAAGTTAGTATGACTTTATTTTTCAAGACCTCCGCCTGACCGGAGTGTTGTAATTGATAGAGAGCTGGCCTTATGGTTGCTCTCTGGATGCATCTGTGTTGGAAGCACTGTAATAAACAAGTGTTTCCAGCAGGGGCAGAATGTTGAAAGAAAATGATTATGATTAGTAGTAGAAAGCTGATTTTGTGGGTGCTCTCAGGATTTGTCTGTGCTGTATTCTACAGGGGGCAGCATAGTTGAACATTCTGGCTCATTCTTTGGGCCTTTTGTCGTTTTTGATGCTTTCAAAAGTGATCGTGTTAAAAATTCATTTCAGCTTCTTAGTAATTACAAATGTACCAGAGACAACACCGGAATTAATTGATTATCTGTAACTTCCGATACATTTTTGGGTGGTTTATCTTTATCAAAGATAACTTTTCAGTTATCTTATGTTATCGAAGTTAATTTTTTGGTTATCTGTGCCCACCACTGCCCATTAGTCTCTCAGACTGTCAAGTACCTTCCAACCTGGTAGCAGAGCTGGCTGACGCCCAAGCAGTAATGAGCCCTCATGCCAGGTGCAGCTGGTAGCAAGTGATGTTTTTTTAAAAAAAAAGACAGTTGTAAATCTGTTAAAACATAATGGGGGAACTGTCATATAGGAATAATTAAGCTCTACGCCTGCTTAGGGTGAACTAAAGGTCACTTCCATTAGAAAACCATGTTTGAAGTATGAAATAAATAAAATAACAGAGGAGGAGCGATGCCCGCGGGTTTTCTATAAAAGATGAGCGCAGTTGGAACACATTCAGTCTCTCTAGAGGACTCAGTTTGTACAAGTATTCTGCTCTGCTGAAACTTGAATAAACTTAAACTCTGCGCATTTTATCCTGTCCAAAGCTGAGTTTTTCTAAGTGTTGTGTCCCTTCTCTTGCAAACCACCTGCAGTCATTTTTTAGTTATCCAAGAAGGCATTCTGAGACGAACAGAGAGAAGGACCACGACAGTTATTCCAAACTGACGTACCCCCATCCCAACCACAAGTTGTTTGAAATTATTTATTGATAACAGGGCAAATTTATTTATTGATGTATTTATTTAGGGCAGCACAGTGGCTTAGTGGTTAGCACTGTTGACCCACAGCAAGAAGGTCATGGGATCAATTCCCAACTGTGGCCTTTCTGTGTTGGGAGTTTGCATGTTCTCCCCGTGTTTGTGTGACTTTTCTCCGGGTGCTCCAGCTTCCTCCCACATCCAAAGATATGCAGATTCGATGGACTGGAAACTTTAAATTATCTGTAGGTGTGAATAATGTGTTTGTCTGTATGTGACACTGTGACAGACTGGCTTCCTGTCCAGGGTGAACCGCGCTTTACGCCATGTGACCGCTGGGATAGGCTCCAACCCCCCTCACTGGGTATCTCACTGGGCTGCGACTGCCTGCAAACAACATCCGTGAGGAAATTCGTGCAGTTCGGCGTGAAGTTCGCAGCTATTCAACGTCCCCTCGCCTCAGTTGTGGGACTGCACCTGCACAGGACCAGTTCGGTAAGATTCCACATGAGAATGATCACCTTTCCACCTGTTTTCACGCGATTGTGTGTCTCCGCCTCCTCTCCACCAGTAAGATACTACCTTAAATTGGAGTAAGCGGGTATAGAAATGGATGGATGTGAGCCACATGACATATATATTACATATATACATATATAGCTGTATAATTTAGTCCTTAATAACTAGCACTCTTATATAATATCAGAATGTCACTGTTTTTGTATGATTTTATGGGGAGAGGGGGGGTTCTCAAAGAAGGTTTTTCTGCTGTTCTTGTAATTATTGATTATATATTAACAGAGTTTACTTGTAATTCTGCTGTTCCATATACAGGGGAGCCCAAAAAACCCAGAACCCATAAAAATTGTAATAAATCCTACAAAGCTCCAACAAATTCCTCGAAATTTGCTGGACTGAAACTTCAGTCTGTGTACAATCATTTCCCAAAGTGTCAGTTATCTTGGTCACTTTGCATAAATGTCATGTTCTTTCCAAAATATGCTTCAAATGGTCTGATTTGTTGATGAAATAGGGCTCCAGGCCTGTTTTGACTTGGAAGAACATGACCAAGATCACTGAAACTTTGGGGAATGATCGTACACAGACTGAAGTTTAAGGAATTTGGTGAACCTTTGTTTTTTTGGGGGGTCAGCCTGTATCTCCTATAAGTCAGGTCAGTATGTTAAAGTGTGCTTTTGTGTGTACTGTTTTGTTAGTTTACGGGATGCAGGGGGGGATTGTTTGTTTTTTTGTTTTTTTAGGTCTTTTCTGGTATGATCACAGCTGCCCTGAATCAGAATATAATCTATGACAGTAAATTATGGGGCATATGTGGATCAGGGTCACGGTCACGGTTTTATAATCTGTATTTTGGTGAAAACAGGTTTCCATGACCAGTGATGATGCATGTCTGACAAACATGTGAGCTGTACCCTGGACTCAGGATTATAGTATAGTGATGAGGACATGTCGCTCTGTTATGGTCTGCTGTCCATATTTCAGCTCAGCCTGTTTGTGTGGCCTACTTCACTGCCCCGTCCTGTAATCCTGTGCTCCTGGGAACTGCCACGCTGCCCTTTCACTTCTCAACTTTATTCTCACTACAGTCACTGTCACTCACTCACAGCCTCAAATAAAATGTGGTGCTGAAATATTGCAAACGCTGAAGAAGAGTTTATTTTTATTTTTTTAAACCTTATAACTTTAACAAAAGCAACATTTTGCTTTTTTTTAATTCAGACCTACTTCTAATTGTCGACAGTTGCAGCTTGTTTCCTACTTCTAATTAATAATGACAAATTACCATCCTTCAGTCACTCGTGCACTACGCTGCAGTATATAACACCGACACAAGAGATTTTGCTGAGTAAAATTTACTCTGCTGGGACAACATTTGATCCCACTCCAAATGGAGTGAAATATTCTCTATCACAGAGCTAAAGCAACTCAGCACAGCGTGAAATCAACTCTTATTGGAGTAAAACCACTTGCGTTGACTTGCAGACCGAACGGTCCCCCATCTGCCCTGCCATCACTGTGCATGCATCATCAGCCGCGGTTCACTGATAATCATCTCGTTTCTGCTTCAAACTGTCTCCAGTCATCATCTATCTCAGCGACACATATCTGAAGCTTTTATACAACAATCATGTCTGCATACATTTAGCATTATTCAATAATAACAGACGGAGGAGGCGATCAGAGCGCCGCAGCTACACAAGCTGCTAGCTGATGCATTCACTGCACGTCGGTCATTTCAAAGCGTCACTGATTCAAGCCTTGTTTCTGCTTAAAACTGATTCAAGAAGTTTTACCTTGTCATCTGATGGTTAATAATCCCATTAATCCATTTGATCGCTTTGAGTGAAGAGACTCCGCGTCAGACAGATTGCTGGGCTCCAAAATGACACATCCACAGTGGAGGCAGGGCGGACAAATTTTTAGGGGCAGACCGTTCAGTCTGACAACTGTCAAGCTGATTTCACTCTATGATAGAGTGCAATTTACTCTATTTAGACTGGGATCAAATGTTATTACAGCAGAGAAAATTTTACTCAGCAAAATTTCCTGTGTAAATAGATCTTTGTCATTTGATTAATGATTTGTATGTCATGTGGTCATATGATGGTGATCATTTATCCCATTTGTAATTTTGGTTCCATACGTTTTGCACCATTGCACGCTGTGGAACATTTTTTTTATTTGTGCAATGGCAAGAACATTTCATGAGGTGAAAGATGAAATGTTCCATTCAACAGGTCTCAACTCGGCCTTTAGTATCCATTCTTCTGGACATCCTCACAGCCAAGCTGGTCACCCTGGACTTTCTGCCTGCCACCTGCACATGGATTAAAAGCTTTCTTTCAGACCATCCACAGACTGTCAAGGTTGCTGACCAGAGCTCACCCACCCTGACGTTCAGCACAGGCGTTCCACAGAGATGTGTGCTGAGCCCTCTTCTGCATACCATACACACACACACGACTGTACTCCCATTCATCCCTGTGATGCCATAATTAAAGTTCCAGATAACATCACCCTGGTGGGCAGCACGGTGGCTTAGTGGTCAGCACTGTTGCCTCACAGCGAGAATAATGGATTTGATTCCCACCTGTGGCCTTTCTGTGCAGAGTTTGCATGAAGAAGGCCCAGTTTGCATGAAGAAGGCCCACTTCCTGAGGGTCCTTAGATGGAACAAACTGCAGTCAAACCTACTTGTGACTTTTTAGCACACCACAGTGGAGAGTGTGCTGGTGTGTGCCGTTTCTGTGTGGTACACTGGCTGCACCGGGGGTGACAGGAAGACTGCAGAGGGTGAGAAAAACTGCAGAAAAGGTGGTCAGCTGTCCACTTCCCTCCCTGGATGCCACTGCAACCTCCTGATGCCTCTTGAGAGCTAAAGCAGTTGTCAGAGACTACTTCCATCCGAACCACCACCTGCTCAGCAGGCTGCCCGCTGAGAGTAAAACCAACAGACTCAGGAACAGTTTCTTTCCGTGGGCTGTTTGAACTCATAACATGCACTTTTAATATAATTGATATAAATGCACATGCACTTTAACTTGATGTGAGTGTCGTATGTGCCTTTCATTTGTTTGATTGTCTGCATCTTTTTTTTTTTTTACTTACGCACCTTACAGAAGCTGCTTTCAATAATTTTGTTGTTCAGGTGACTGCACAAATGCTAAATGGACTGCATGTATATAGTGCATTTCCATCTATATCAGAAGCTCAAAATGCTTTATAGTAATGCCTCACATTCACACACACACCGATGTCAGGGTACTGCCATGCAAGGCGCTCACTACACACCGCAAGCAACTTGCCGATTAAGGACCTTGCCCAAGGGCCCTTAGCGATTTTTCTGGCTACATGGGGTTTGAACCGAGGATCCTCTGATGTCAAGCGCAACGCTTAACCACTAGAGGTTTAACCACATCACCTCCCCATTCACAGTTACAATAAAGATATCTTGAATCATGAATTGAACAGCGATGCTGAATCATGCAACAATATAACTGAAGGATTCAGATACAAAACCCAGTAACACTAGAAAACCCCACAAATTTTTAGTTGAGGCTGACATGCACTTGGCTACATGTCCACGTCACTATCAGCGTGCAAAATATTAAAGAATTTGAATAGAGCATTTTCATTTTATTTATGGAAATATGTGCATTTCCCATGTGTTTTCCTTTAAATTTCTATTTTAAATGGAATTTTTATCCATTAAAAAGTGGACTTACTGGGATTTGCATCTGAACCCTTCAATTGAGGCATCACACTGAACAACTTTAGGGGGTTGTTTCATTTTGAGCCAAGTTGCTCATTCATTTTATATACTCACATATTCCAATTCAGGGTCCCGTGGTGGTAGCACACCCTAGCAATCAATGGGCGAGAGGTGAAGTACACCCTGGACAGGCTGCCGGTCCATCGCAGGGCCACACACACACACACACACTTTCACTCAGTTGCTTATTTTGGTCTTGTATTCAAAGAGACGCTTGCTTGCGTCTGTCACAAGATCCAGCAACAGTGCTGTTAAATCTAATCTTCACTGCACTAATCCTGTTACTGTGCCAACAGTGAAGCCTGATATTCTGGCATAATTAGTCAAGAGCATGAATTACAAGAATTGTAAGACAAGTATAGGATCTCAACTCTGGCAACGTTTGTTCTCACAGCCTCAGCAGACATATCATAGTGACTAATTGTTCATTCATTCTCCAACATGGGCTTCACTTTTGGGGCTCGCAACAATCAATGATGATGCAAAGTAAGTCACCTTTATTAAAATTCAAATTTTTAAATCTGTACTCAGCCTCATTTTGACAGCGAGGGGATGTTTGTGCAAAAACGAGTGGGTTTTTTTAGAGCAATGAGCTGATGTAGGAAGCAGTGGATCCTGTATCTGTGCCACGTCTTCTGAGAGACTCACTAATGCAGGCGAGCTTCTTGTTAAAGGGAGGCGAGAAGTTAAGCAATGGAGGAGACGTGGAAAATCAGAGAAACATACGTGGAAGAGCCAACAAGATTTAAACCCTATTCATCACAGTCACACACCTTGGAGCTTTTATTCTGTGCTTTTATTTATTTGTGCAGTGCATCGATATTTTGTTCTGTGACAGCATGTCTGATGTTTATTAGTGAATGAAAATAACAACAAGTCTGAGTCTGAAAATGTCAAGAAAATAACATTATCAAACACTTATTAGACATTTTAAAAGCAGGTCAATGTGCAAAATAAGTTTAGAACAATAAGAAGTACAGAGAGTTTGTTTGTACCTCCACCAACAAAGTTGGGCAGAGGTCATGTTTGTTTGTTTGTTTGTGAAGAGTCTGGAGCCCACAGTTTTTCATATATCATTATGAAATTTTTACTGACAATTCATATCCTGATAGGCAAAAACTGATTCAATGGGTCATAGGTCAAAGCCAAGAAAAATCTTGGAAAACTGGAAAAATCCCTTTCCTTTAACAATGAATGAATTTTCAAAAATTCCTAATTCTGTCAAAAAAGATCAAATTTCTTTTATATTTGACAGTCATGTAGGTATGCTTTAGGTGGTATCCTTTATCAACTGACACAGTTTGATCTGGATCAGATCCAGATTACAGATTTTGTGGCCATTTAAATTTAACATTGAAAACTCCATTTAATGTATATTTTACATTATATCTTAATCAAACGTGCCTCAGTCACTCTCATTTTTCTGTTCTGGATGTACAACCCCAATTCCAATGAAGTTGGGACGTCGTGTAAAATGTAAATTAAAACAGAATACAATTTGCAAATCCTCTTCAACCTATATTCAATTGAATACACCACAAAGACAAGATATTTAATGTTCAAACTGATAAACTTTGTTGTTTTTGTGCAAATATTTGCTCATTTTGAAATGGATGCTTGCAACTCGTTTCAAAAAAGCTGGGACAGTGGTATGTTTACCACTGTGTTACATCACCTTTCCTTCTAACAACACCCAATAAGCATTTGGGAACTGAGGACACTAATTGTTGAAGCTTTGTTGGTGGAATTCTTTCCTATTCTTGCTTGATGTATGATTTCAGTTGTTCAACAGTCCGGGGTCTCCGTTGTCGTATTTTGTGCTTCATAATGCACCACACATTTTCAATGGGTGACAGGTCTGGAATGCAGGCAGGCCAGTCTAGTACCCGTACTCTTTTACTACGAAGCCACGCTGTTGTAACACGTGCAGAATGTGGCTTGGCATTGTCTTGCTGAAATAAATGGGGATGTCCCTGAAAAAGACGTTGCTTGGATGGCAGCATGTGTTGCTCCAAAACATGGATGTACCTTTCTGCATTGATGGTGCCATCACAGATGTGTAAGTTGCCCATGCCATGGACACTAACACACCCCCATACATCACAGATACTGGCTTTTGAACTTTATGCTGGTAACAATCTGGATGGTTTTATACTTCTTTTGTCCAGAGGACACGGCTTCCATGATTTCCAATAACAATTTGAAATGCACACTCATCAGACCACAGCACACTTTTCCACTTTGCATCTGTCCATTTCAAATGAGCTCGAGCCCAAAGAAGGCGGCGCCATTGTTTCTGGATGTTGTTGATATATGGCTTTCACTTTGCATGGCAGAGTTTTAACTTGCACTTATAAATGTAGCGACAAACTGTGTTAACTGACAATGGTTTTCTGGTGGTAAGATCCTTTACATAATGATGTTGGTTTTTAATGCAGTGCTGCCTGAGGGATCGAAGGTCACGGGCATTCATTGTTGGTTTTTGGCCTTGCCGCTTACATGTAGAAAGTTCTCAAGATTCTCTGATTCTTCTGATTATATTATGGACTGTAGATGATGGAATCCCTAAATTCCTTGCAATTGAACGTTGGACTATTTTTTTCACGCAGTTGTTCACAAAGTAGTGATCCTCGCCCCATCTTTGCTTGTGACCGGCTGAACCTTTTGGGGATGCTCCTTTTATACCCAATCATGACACTCACCTGGTGTTCTTTTGAGCATTCAGCAACTTTCCCAGTCTTTTGTTTCCCCGTGCCATCTTTTTTGAAATGTGTTGCAGGCATCCATTTCAAAATGAGCAAATATTTGCACAAAAATAATAAAGTCTATCAGTTTGAACATTAAATATCTTGTCTTTGTGGTGTATTCAATTGAATATAGGTTGAAGAGGATTTGCAAATCATTGTATTCTGTTATTTACATTTTTACACAATATCCCAACTTCAATGGAATTGGGGTTGTACCTACACAACCAAAATTGAATGGAGGTTCCAATTTAATGCCCGTTTCTCTTCCAGTTATCAGTCGGAAACCAAATGCCAAAAAGCAACGACACATTGTGCACAGCAGAGATAAGCAATGTTCTGTGAAGTTGGAAAAAACTTGACAATGCCACACAAAAAACTTAGACTCAAGTGCATGAACTAAATACATCCTCCTGACATCTGATCACATCTAATTTATCTTATGAAAAATCACTTCTAACAGGACTTTGACCTAAAACATTTTTTCCAAAGTAAAATTTTTGTCAAATTGTAAACTAGTGTTGGCGGAGGTTTGTGCTCTACGAGTCCGATGCTGTAGTTGTTTTTTCTTTCCTTTTTTTTTTTAAGTGAATGACTGAATTTAGATGTGAGAGGGTTTAGAGAAGATGATGAGGGATTATACATTCGGACAGAAGCAGAGAAGGAAAGTGAACTCGTGAAATGGATTTGTCAAAAGTGAAGCACTTTAGAAAAAAGAGCATGTAGCTGTGTGTGTGTGTGTGTGTGTGTGTGTGTGTGTGTGTGTGTGTGTGTGTGTGTGTGTGTGTGTGTGTGTGTGTGTGTGTGTGTCAGATGGGTGGCTGACAGTCGTGCTCTTTTATCTGTCTGACATAAAGTTCCTCTGGAGAGAGATTCTGTCACAGAAAGCACCGTTGCTGTCCGCGCTGACTAATAGCGACACCTTAATATGGAACGTGCGCTGACACTAACAAAAAATAAATCACAAGTACGCATATTTACACTCAACAAAAATATAAACGCAACACTTTTGGTTTTGCTCCCATTTTGTATGAGATGAACTCAAAGATCTAAAACTTTTTCCACATACACAATATCACCATTTCCCTCAAATATTGTTCACAAGCCAGTCTAAATCTGTGATAGTGAGCACTTCTCCTTTGCTGAGATAATCCATCCCACCTCACAGGTGTGCCATATCAAGATGCTGATTAGACACCATGATTAGTGCACAGGTGTGCCTTAGACTGTCCACAATAAAAGGCCACTCTGAAAGGTGCAGTTTTGTTTTATTGGGGGGGGGGGGGGATACCAGTCAGTATCTGGTGTGACCACCATTTGCCTCATGCAGTGCAACACATCTCCTTCACATAGAGTTGATCAGGTTGTCAATTGCGGCCTGTGGAATGTTGGTCCACTCCTCTTCAATGGCTGTGCGAAGTTGCTGGATATTGGCAGGAACTGGTACACGCTGTCGTATATGCCGGTCCAGAGCATCCCAAACATGCTCAATGGGTGGCATGTCCGGTGAGTATGCCGGCCATGCAAGAACTGGGACATTTTCAGCTTCCAAGAATTGTGTACAGATCCTTGCAACATGGGGCCGTGCATTATCCTGCTGCAACATGAGGTGATGTTCTTGGATGTTGGCACAACAATGGGCCTCAGGATCTCGTCACGGTATCTCTGTGCATTCAAAATGCCATCAATAAAATGCACCTGTGTTCTTCATCCATAACAGATGCCTGCCCATACCATAACCCCACCGCCACCATGGGCCACTCGATCCACAACATTGACATCAGAAAACCGCTCACCCACACAACGCCACACACGCTGTCTGCCATCTGCCCTGGACAGTGTGAACTGGGATTCATCCATGAAGAGAACACCTCTCCAACGTGCCAAACGCCAGCGAATGTGAGCATTTGCCCACTCAAGTTGGTTACGACGACGAACTGGAGTCAGGTCGAGACCCCGATGAGGACGACGAGCATGCAGATGAGCTTCCCTGAGACGGTTTCTGACAGTTTGTGCAGAAATTCTTTGGTTATGCAAACCGATTGTTTCAGCAGCTGTCCGAGTGGCTGGTCTCAGACGATCTTGGAGGTGAACATACTGGATGAGGAGGTCCTGGGCTGGTGTGGTTACACGTGGTCTGCGGTTGTGAGGCTGGTTGGATGTACTGCCAAATTCTCTGAAACGCCTTTGGAGACGGCTTATGGTAGAGACATGAACATTCAATACACGAGCAACAGCTCTGGTTGACATTCCTGCTGTCAGCATGCCAATTGCACGCTCCCTCAAATCTTGCGACATCTGTGGCATTGTGCTGTGATAAAACTGCACCTTTCAGAGTGGCCTTTTATTGTGGACAGTCTAAGGCACACCTGTGCACTAATCATGGTGTCTAATCAGCATCTTGATATGGCACACCTGTGAGGTGGGATGGATTATTTCAGCAAAGGAGAAGTGCTCACTATCACAGATTTAGACTGGTTTGTGAACAATATTTGAGGGAAATGGTGATATTGTGTATGTGGAAAAAGTTTTAGATCTTTGAGTTCATCTCATACAAAATGGGAGCAAAACCAAAAGTGTGCGTTTATATTTTTGTTGAGTGTAGATGATGCTAAATAAAGAAAAAAATACACACAGGAAAGGTGCTCGGCTGAGATTCCACAAGGAGTCAACGTTGGGCTTTGGAAAGTGACACAGGTTGTCAGTAAGAGGAAACAGGAGGAAGGAGATGCTCGAGGAGAGTGAAGATGAAGGAGGAGGAGGAGGAGAAGAGGGTGACTCAGCTCGTCTCCCTGAAGGCCTCCAGCAAGATGACAAGGAAGGAAGGAGGGATGGGACTGCAGAAGAGGAGTGTTTGTGATCTGCTCTTTGCAGATAGGAAATTTTCCAAATCTGAATTAAAAAGCGAGTCATCCGTGACCAACCTGGACACCAGCCATAAAGCTACAGCGTGTAGGATTTAATGGAGTTTATTAGCATCTATGGAATATAGTATTTATGACCATCTTTCCATTAGTATATAAATACCTGCAACAGCAAACCAAATGAGCCCTTGATACACTGCCATGTTGATACAGTAGCCTGAAAGGGACATACTCTGTTTTTCACATTTTGCAGTGCAGCCACACTGAACAAAAAAGAAGAGGACCCTGCATTTATAGAGCACTTTTCCATCTGGATCAGAAGCTCAAAGCACTTTACAACGATGCCTCACATTCACCAGTTCACACAAACACACACACACTGATGTCATGCAAGACGCTCACTACACAAAGGCCCTTAGTGATTTTCCGGTCTGGCTGGAGTTTGAACTGAGGACCCTCTGGTCTGGAACCCAACACTTAACCACTAGACCATCCCCTTCCACAACTTGTAGAACCTGCATTTTTTTTTTAAATGGAGGATCATTGATAGGAGATTATCATCTGAGGACATGATGCCAGAGTCTGACAGTTGGAGAAAGCCAGGCGCTGTCGTTCATATGCGGCCTGTTACGCAAAATGGAAAACAACAGAATATTGTGTTTGGTAGTTTGGTATGTGCAGTCACATAGCGGCCAGGGTTGGGTAGGATTACTTTGAAATGTAATCCAAAAGTAATCAGATTACAAGTAATCCAAATGTATGTACATACATACATGTAATCCACATGTATTCTTTCAAAGTAATCCTACCCAACCTTGATAGTGGCATTGTCTCGACTCAGTTCAGATACCCCAGGGACAGTCCAAGGTCATACACAGGCATCAGGGCCCCTTCACACATAGTGCGAAGTTTGGTCAAAGTGCGTATGAAGCAGGAACCATATGCAAATCTAGCAAAATCGTTCCTGTCTCCAAAACCTCACACACCTATTGCCACAACCATTCATGCACGGCATATGCAGTCTATATTTGCACCCCGTCATGCCAGAAATCCAGTCGAACAATGTGTAAAATGAGATCACACTGGCATCTTATCGTGATCGCAGCTTCTGCACGGCATGTCAAACGCAGGTCGGACATATCGTGTGGCAGCTGAGGAGCCACACAAAGTCACCGAACATGAACCGGGGCGAAAGGCGCGATCAAATGGCGGATTAACAGCCGTATGACCCACTCTCAGCCGGAGTCAACCAATGTCGTCACGTGAAGCACGAACATCCAATAGCGCTCATGGAACACTTTGAAAATGTGGGGACATTCGCATTCGCAGCACGGCAGTGGACAGCAGCACAACACAGTCAAAGTGGCTGTGCGATTTACAACACAATGTCTAAGTCCACCACGAGTGGCCCGTGTCTCTGCGAGCAACACAAATTGGGTGGGAATTGTGGTCACATGGGCAGTCGCTATGTCATTGTGTGGACAGCTGTCGGGGTTTGGTGGGTGCGTCTGCTTGGATGCCAGTGAGGCTGCGGTTTGCCATCACCACATTCGCAGTTCCCCCTCAGTTTGTATTGTGAAGTTGTACAAGCAGCCACGTTTATTATGTTTTATATTTTCTACAGCTGCCCCTGACTTTGGACTTTGACACTGATGTCATTGGACCAGAGGCAGTAGAAACTTGTGATACAGAACATCCATGATTTATACAAATGTGAATAAACATGCCCTTACACGGTACATGTCTGTCATTAGATGGTTTATTTTTCTGTTTCTCAGGATGGGACAATGACCTTTGTCATGGTGTATATTTGTGTCAACAGATATTTAGGTCAATGTAGTATCAGGCAATATGTGTCAATATGTTGGCAACGACTGAGCAGCAACAGTTTTAGGTTTGAGTTGGTATTTTTATCAATACGTCTATTATTATTTCTATTATTATTATTATTACTTTTATTATACATGTGTCCCTCCCGACGTCAGCACAATGTTTCCATGGGTCGATGACTTGAACTGTTTCGCGCTGTTTCACCGTAATTCGACCAAATTCGCACTATGTGTGAAGGGGCCCTAAGTCATGTTTATTTATCAAGTCTGTGAGGAATCTATGGAATCTGTGGAACAGACAGCACAAGGTTCACTCACAGTTAAAGGATCAAACACAAGCATAATAAATCCAAGGTAGTCAGGCATGAGAGCAGGCCCATTACAACAAGGCAAGCAAACCAATCAATTGCCTGGGGCCTCGACCTGGCCTGGAGCCCCCAGACAACGTCTGGTTATGAATTTTATACAACAACAAACTGAGTGAGCGCCTTTTAAATTCTGTGACAGTCAATGCAAGAAAGTGTAGCGACACTACTATCCGAATCCCCCTCAAGGGGGCCCCTCCCACAGCAGCCAGCCACGTGAAGTAGCTCAACTCAACAGGTGAGGTGAGCGCAGTTGCGCAGTGGAGCTTCATGCTGGACTCGAGACACCAGCAAAATACAACACTTCAGTGATCATGAAGCAGAGTTATTTGTCACCAAGCCAGAAAAGAAAGAAGAGAAAGGAAGAGTAAGATAAAACAGGACAGTGGTAAGTGATCATTTCCTTTGGATAAATTAGGCCGACATGTCAACAGAATGTAATGTTTCTGTTAGCTACCTGCATGGCTATGTCACATTGGCAGTGTTACATCTTCAAAAATGATTAATGTCCACTTGTGAACTGAGTTTCCCAAAAAAGTAATCTACTGAACCACGCTGACAACTTCCTTGTTCTCACATCGCCCTCTGCTGGACTCTTATGAGCATAACACCCAAGGACTCATATGTAGACATACAAACATACTATCTATATATCTTCTCCCCCTTAAGTTAACAACTTATACCTGTTCACATTTAAATATGACTTTTGTCAGGGCCGGCCCAACCCTTTATGGGGCCTTAAGCAGAATTTCATTTGGGGGCCCCCCTACCATCACCTCAGCACCAGATGCCTCATTATTCCATTCCATACACTGTTATGTGGGTAACGTACCCACAATCATTAGCATTATTTGTAATTATCTTACATCATACAGGTGTCATTCTTGTTTTTAACCTTAAAGGGGTAGCAAACTCATAAATATGTTTTAATTAACTTCTACATACAGAGTGATGTATAAGTATGGCTCATTAATTTAACTATTTGAAAGTAACATCAGAAGGCAGGAGACTGCATTTATATAGTAAACATGTTAAATAGTTTAATTTCTTTCAGATGTGCAATGGTGCGCAAAATGTTCAATATCCAAATACAAAATAGAATCAAATGACATTCACATTATCTTACAGAAAAATAAAGTTGTAATCAAAATTAAATACTTAAATAATAAATACAATACTTAAATAATCTCCAAAATGAACACAGAAATCCACAACATAACAGCAATGTGTGTGCATAGCAATGCACAAACATTGCACTGGGGGCTATTGCTTTAACTTTGGCCTGCAAACCATTGAGAGCTGAACTACTTTTCCCCACCTTTTGCACCAAATTAATCTGAGGAGTTGATCTGGCCTGCTGTTTAACTCCAAGTTTTTCTTCGTAAGGAAGACTATCAAATGGCTTCACCAAAATCCGGTCCACAACATTCAAATTGTCTGCCATTATGTGCAGCTTGCTACCTAGCTAGCTCACTAGCTGGGACTGGCGCAAGGCTAGTGTGAAGTGTGTCCGCCTGTGAGTGCTTTGTCACGGTGGAGGAGCTCAGCAGCACCCGCTGCTCGGTAGGGACAGAAACTGCGATAGAAGTCAGAAAGAGTGATAGAAGTCAGTCTCCAAACACAAGCAGCTACAAAAAACAAACACCAGAAATAGAAGTTCGATTTGTCGCTAGTCGTTTTTAACAAAGAAAATGCCGCTAAGAGGATTAAGAAAGTCTCCGGTTCAACTCAGAACAGAATGAAAATGCTCCCACGGATGTTTACACCAAAAGATTGCTGATTCGCTCATTTCGCTGTTAATCAAAAAGGGATTCAGCCTCAGACAGATCATCCAATCATCATGCAGAAGCAGAGCGTCCGGGCCAGACGAGGCCAGCCCACTGCCCCATAGACCCCCAGACACGCTGAGCGTCCGATGGGCGGGACAAAGCCCAGCATTTATCCAATGACTCGTCTCGTTTCGCTGCATGCTTTGTGTCGCTATTGAAGTCTGTGGACACTCAGCGTCCACACTGTTTAAAGCACTGTGAAGCTGTGGGTTTGAGTGAGAGGAAAGCCGCGTCATTACCAGTGAAGCTGATTCTGAACAAAAGTTGAGCGCGATGTAGCGCATATTTAGTCAATGATGTACACACAACAGTATATATTTGATCACTTATTTTTTGACATTTAAGGGGAAGCTGAGCTTCCCTTGCAGTAAAGCACTTTACACTAAACGAAGGAGCATTTCGCAAATAATGACAACAAAAATTGTAATATTGGACATGCAAACCTACCTTTGTCTTGTTTTTTCTCGTCTTCCAACTTCTTTTTTCTTTTCTCCGCTCCAGAGGAATAATTTCTTTTCTGAGACATGACTTGCACTGACTTCATTCCTCATGATTAGTCATCGACCACCTGACCCAAGCGGTGCATCTAAATTTGCCCAACGGTGGCAGCAGCCAACAGGAGGCATCAATTAACCTAGTACTGGTATTTTGCCAAAATGAATTTATTTTTTTCGGGTGTAATACAATTTCGTTTAAATTATTCAATATTATTTTAATTTCATGTATATATTTGCTTTTTTATCACAACGTCTCAGTGCTCTCGGGGCCCCCTGGTGGCGTGGAGGCCCTAAGCAACCGCGTAGTTGGCGTATGCCTTGGGCCGGCTCTGACTTTTGTTAATAACTTATTTTTGATAACATTTTTAAAATATTTTGATTTAGTTACTGTGCACATTTTTGAAGTATTTGGATTTTGTACACAATTGTACTACACAATTTGCACTCTCTTTATATGCTGGTTATTATGGGATGGTGGTGGGTGTTTGCAATTGTTCAAATGCACTGCCAAAGAAATATTTTACTGATACAAAGTGTGACCTTAAACGGTGTGTCTGTGCTGTGGTTCGTGTAGTCTTTGGGCAGACAGGGTGGGGTGGTGAGGCGTTGGGGGGCCTCCAAGTCCATTTTGCTTGGGGCCCCCAAATGCCTTGAAACGGTCCTGCATGAGAGAGCAGTTAGTCAGGAACATCAACAGTCAGTAAGTAGCAATACCAAGAAGATTCACAATAATGTTGTTAATCTCGATAGAACAAATGATGTACTGGCACAGGGGGAAATGACAATGTTGTTTAAAAACTATTAAGAGCCAATTAGAACTAAAATATAAAATAAAATAAAATATTATATAAAATAAATAATGAATGTTTTTACATTCTTTCAAGGGTATGAATATTTCATGAGGTGAAAACTAGAACAAACCATTCAACAAAGCCTCATTGAATGGTTTGTTCCAGTTTTCACCTCATGAAATATTCGCACTATTGAACTCATAAACATTCATTATTTGTATAATGAAATGCAGACAGTTAGCCATATATGGCAACAAAACATCTGTTTGTCGCTTGTACTCCTTATAGGAATAACAGCTAAGAGAGCAAAGAAAATCAGCTTTTGTGAGATTGAAGTGCCTGCGTGTGCCTACAGCAGTGAGACTAACATACAGTGGGGAAAATAAGTATTTGACCCCCTGTCAGTTTTGCAGGTTTTCCCACCTACAAAGAATGGAGAGGTCTATAATTTTTATCGTAGGTACACTTCAACTGTAAGAGACAGAATCTAAAAAACATCCAGAAATGCATTGTATGACATGTACAAAAATCCATTGTATGATTTTTAAATAATTAATTTGCATTTTATTGCATAAAATAAGTATAGAAAAACAGAGCTTAACAAATGGTACAAAAACATTTGTCTGCCATTACAGAGGTCAGACGTTTCCTGTAGCTCTTGACCAGGTTTGCACACACTGCAACGGGGATTTTGGTCCACTCCTCCATACAGATCTTCTCCAAATCTTTCAGGTTTGGAGTTTCAGCTCCCTCCAAAGATTTTCTATTGAGTTCAGGTCTGCAGACTGGCCAGGCCACTCCAGGACCTTGAAATACTTCTTATGGAGCCCCTCCTTAGTTGCCCTGGCTGTGTGTTTGGGGTCACTGTCATGCTGGAAGACCCAGCAATGACCCATCTTCAATGCTCTTACTGCGGGAAGGAGGTTGTTTACCAAAATCTGCAATACATGACCCCTTCCATCCTCCCTTCAATACGGTGCAGTCGTCCTGTCCCCTTTGCAGAAGAGCACCCCCAGAGTAAGATGTTTCCACCCCCATGCTTCACGGTTGGGATGGTTTTCTTGGGGTTGTTCTCATCCTCTAAACATGGTAAGTGGAGTTGATTCCAAAAAGCTCTATTCTGGTCTCATCTGACCACATGACCTTCTCCCATGCCTCCTCTGGATCATCCAGATGGTCACTGGTGAACTTCAAACGGGCCTGGACATGTGTTGGCTTGAGCAGGGGGACCTTGCTGCCCTGCAGGATTTTAAACCATGACAGCATCATGTGTTACTACTAATGTAATCTTTGTGACTGTGGTCCCAGCTCTCTTCAGGTCATTGACCAGGTTCTCCTGTGTAGTTCTGAGCTTTCTCAGAATCATCCTTACCCCACAAAGTGAGATCTTGCATGGAATCCCAGACCGAGGGAGATTGACAGTCATCTTGTGTTTCTTCCACTTTCTAATAAATAATCGTAACAGTTGTTGTCTTCTACCAAGCTGCCTGCCTGTTGTCCTGTAGTCCATCCCATCCTTGTGCAGGTCTACAGTTTTGTCCCTGGTGTCCTTAGACAGCTCTTTGGTCTTGGCTATGGTGGACAGGTTTGAGTGTGATTGATTGAGTGTGTGAACAGGTGTCTTTTATACAGGCAACAAGTTCAAACAGGTGCAATTAATACAGGTAAAGAGTGCAGAATAAGAGGACTTCTTAAAGAAAAATTAACAGGTCTGTGTGAACCAGAATTCTTGCTGGTTGGTAGGTGTTCAAATACTTATTTTATGCAATAAAATGCAAATTAATTATTTAAAACTCAAACAATGTGATTTTCTGGATTTTTTTTTTTTTTTAGATTCTGTCTCTCACAGTTGAAGTGTACCTACGATAAAAATTACAGACCTCTCCATTCTTTGTAGGTGGGAAAACCTGCAAAACTGACAGGGGGTCAAATACTTATTTTCCCCACTGTAAATGCGCCGTTAGGTGACGATGGCCTGCCCACCAATAGATTTAAACATCCTCTATTCCTGCTGAAAAGTCATGGTGTCATGCTGTTTCTTATTTTAGACATCAAAATCACTTATATCTTACTTATCACTTATATATCTTATATATATATTACTTATCTTATATATCTTACTCATATCACTTATCACTTATAATTTTAACAAGCTTTAAGAAGCTTTGAACATCCTCACCCCAACAGCTACCGTAAAATGTTTCAATTAAAAGTGGGTGCATTTTAAATATAAAACTGCAGTTGGGAAACTGTTTGATTCATGCCTTGTAGTAGCAGGCAGAGATCGAGGCACTTGTTGATGGTCAAAAGCTGCTGTTAAGTTCAGTGGTTGTCTGTCATAGGTTTTGACACTAACAAGGCTGCACATCGGTTTCTAATTTGACATAATTACTAACTGTGTACTTATCAATTTGAGGAAATAATGCTTTTAGATGAGGTTGCATGCTCTTGTATAGTTCCCCTGTTCCACCACTAGATGCTGTGTGTACACACAGTTAGCCCTGTGTGTATATTTACACACATTACTAAGTCCAAGTCGATACATTCCATATTTTGTGTAGAAATGCTCCTGCAATCTGCAACCTCACTGCTAGATGACACCAAATCCCACACACTGTAGCTTTAAGTAACTAAGCAAGGTAGAGTTTACCCCGCAGCATACAACAAATCTTGCTGATTGCTACACAGGTGATTTATCTGCCATGTGAAAGGCCGACTTTGATTCTCTGGGTGCAGCTATGGGCAGCGGATAATTGGGCCGTTTTCTGGGCAATGAACACAGATGTGTTCTGACATCACCCAGGAACTCGGGACAGGATGTGCCGGAATGAAACAGAAACACACGCACACACACACACACACACACACACACACACACACACACACACACACACACACACACACACACACACACACACACACACACACACACATCAACTACATCCTGACACACAAATAATTCACAAGGTCTTTTCAAACTGTTTGCTCTGACATACAGACATTTCCAACATCGCGCTGTGCTTTGCCCACTGAGATGGTGCAGAGGGCACCAAAGTGTTTCTGATAAACCGTTTCAACGTGTTTGAAAAGAAGCAACGAGATAGTAAGGTACAGGGCAGAGAGAAACGGACTGCGTGTGAAGATGGTAACACAGAAACAGACTGACCCCTGACTGATCAGCGCCTTTATTAAAACGTGAAGCTGAATAATTCATTTTGAACCCGAAACAAGTTTGCAAGAGAAATGAAGTGTCTCATGCAAAGCTGTACTTCTGTGTCTCATCTGGTTCCCATGTTAAATTCATCACATTTCTCTGACTTGTCGCGTTCTCTTCAAGTTGTGGCCCACAGTAAAAAGGTACACCTGGCAAACTGAGACCGTGTGATGGGGGCGTGAAGGAGACTTGAATATGTACGGCTGCATGCAGAGACGTTCATCAACACGCAGATCGACCGTAGCCGAGTGTTATGCCTTTGAATTGTTTGACAATTTAAATCAATAAAAGAATTTTTCTTTGATACATTAATTTTATTCCTTTGCTACTTAAAGTCTCCCCCCCCCACACCACCAAAAATATTAGAAAAAATTCCACCTACAGTGCCTCCAGAAAGTATTCACGGCGCTTCACTTTTTACACATTTTGTTATGTTACAGCCTTATTCCAAAGTCCATGAAATTAATTTTTCCCCCTCAAAATTCTACACACAATGCCCCATAATGACAATGTGAAAAAGAGTTTTTTAATTTATTAAAAAAAAAAAGAAAGAAATCGCATGTGCTTAAATATTTCCAGCCTCTGCTATGAAGTTCAAAATTGAGCTCAGGTGCCTCCTGTTTCTACTAATGATCCTTGAGATGTTTCTACAGCTTAACTGGAGTCCACCCGGGGTAAAATCAGTTTATTGGACATGATTTGGAAAGGCACACACCTGTCTACATATAAGGTCCCACAGTTGACAGTCAGAGCACAAACCAAGCATGAAGTCAAAGGAATTGTCTGTAGACCCTTGAGACAGGATTGTCTAGAGGCACAAATCTGAAGAAGGGTACAGAAACATTTCTGCTACTTTGAAGGTCCCAATGAGCACAGTGGCCTCTATCATCTGTAAATGGAAGAAGTTCAGATCCACCAGGACTCTTCCTAGAGCTGGCCATCGTCTAAACTGAGCGATCAGGGGAGAAGGAACTTAGTCAGGGAGGTGACCAAGAACCCAATGGTCACTCTATTAGAGCTCCAGCATTCCTCTGTGGAGAGAGGAGAACCTTCCAGAAGGACAACCATCTCTGCACCAATCCACCAATCAGGCCTGTATGGTAGAGTGGCTGGACAGAAGCCACTCCTTAGTATCAGGCACATGGCAGCCCACCTGGAGTTTGACAAAAGGCACCTGAAGGACTCTCAGACCAAAAGAAACAAAATTCTCTGGTCTGATGAGACAAAGATTGAACTCTTTGGCGTCATGTTTGGAGGAAACCAGGCACCATCCCTACAGTGAAGCATGGTGGTGGCAGCATCAGGTTGTGGGGATGTTTTTCAGCAGCAGGAACTTGGAGACTAGTCAGGATTGAGGGAAAGATGAACGCAGCAATGTACAGATACATCCTGGATGAAAACCTGCTCCCGAGCGTTCTTGACCTCAGACTGGGGCGACGGTTCATCTTTCAGCAGGACAATGACCCTAAGCACACAGCCAAGATATCAAAGGAGTGGCTTCAGGACAACTCTGTGAATGTCCTTGAGTGACCCAGCCAGACCCCAAACCTGAATCCAATTGAACATCTCTGGAGAGATCTGAAAATGTCTGTGCACCGACGCTCCCCATCGAACCTGATGGAGCTTGAGAGGTGCTGCAAAGAGGAATGGGCAAAACTGCACAAAGATAGGTGCACCAAGCTTGTGGAATCATATTTAAGAAGACTTGAGGCTGTAATTGCTGCCAAAGATGCATCAGCAAAGTCTTGAGCAAACGCTGTGAATACATACGTACATGTGATTACTTGTTTTTTTTTTGTTGTTTTTTTTTTTGTTTTGTTTTTTTAATAAATTTGCAAAAATGTGAAAAAAATCATGTCATTATGGGGTGTTGTGATTTGCATGTGATTTGCATGTGCATGAGCCGGTCTACGGCAGGGATGCATCATTTTAGATGCACTTCAATAATCCAATAATCAGAAAACATAGTTTACATTCTTTCATTTCATAAACTGGATTTCTTTCTCAATCCAGAGAACAGCAGGTCCTGAGAAAAGAGCAGCGAGAGACAGCGCGCGCGCTCTCTCTCTCTCTCTCTCTCTCTCGTGCTGACACAAGAAACGGGATATTTAAATGGGAATACTTTCAACTTTTTTTGGGGGGGGGCACACACAATGGACTCTGAGCTTTGCGATCTGATCTTACGAGCCCTGATGAGGCAGCAGCTCGTTGTCCGCTGTACTTCTGGAAACGTGAGTGCTGTTTGCTTTTCATGTACCATTTTGAGAACGAAGCGCATTTCCACTATACCAAGAAAAAAAAAAGTCGTCAGGAGTGGACTGTGAGAGGCAGAAAAACAGCGGCAAGTGCTACATACGTGGCAGTAAACATACAGTAAGCAACCATATGCAACTGTAAGCGAGACTAGGAACGCAACCATGCGCCATCACACACCAGCCTACACAGGGACGACGCCAAATCCGAGCAATTTTCCAAGCGTACTCCATACGCATCACAAAGCAACTATATGCAAGCCCAGTGTGAAAGGGGCATAAATTAAACTCTGAATTTTGACTGACTTGAACTTGTATGTTAAGTAAGCAAAACTTGAAAGAATTAAGTAATTGGATAGATAGATAGATAGATAGATAGATAGATAGATAGATAGATAGATAGATAGATAGATAGATCGATCAATCAATTTTTTTATATAGCGCCAAATCACAACAAACAGTTGCCCCAAGGCGCTTTATATTGTAAGGCAAGGCCATACAATAATTATGTAAAACCCCAACGGTCAAAACGACCCCCTGTGAGCAAGCACTTGGCTACAGTGGGAAGGAAAAACTCCCTTTTAACAGGAAGAAACCTCCAGCAGAACCAGGCTCAGGGAGGGGCAGTCTTCTGCTGGGACTGGTTGGGGCTGAGGGAGAGAACCAGGAAAAAGACATGCTGTGGAGGGGAGCAGAGATCGATCACTAATGATTAAATGCAGAGTGGTGCATACAGAGCAAAAAGAGAAAGAAACAGTGCATCATGGGAACCCCCCAGCAGTCTACATCTATAGCAGCATAACTAAGGGATGGTTCAGCCCTAACTATAAGCTTTAGCAAAAAGGAAAGTTTTAAGCCTAATCTTAAAAGTAGAGAGGGTGTCTGTCTCCCTGATCTGAATTGGGAGCTGGTTCCACAGGAGAGGAGCCTGAAAGCTGAAGGCTCTGCCTCCCATTCTACTCTTACAAACCCTAGGAACTACAAGTAAGCCTGCAGTCTGAGAGCGAAGCGCTCTATTGGGGTGATATGGTACTACGAGGTCCCTAAGATAAGATGGGACCTGATTATTCAAAACCTTATAAGTAAGAAGAAGAATTTTAAATTCTATTCTAGAATTAACAGGAAGCCAATGAAGAGAGGCCAATATGGGTGAGATATGCTCTCTCCTTCTAGTCCCCGTCAGTACTCTAGCTGCAGCATTTTGAATTAACTGAAGGCTTTTTAGGGAACTTTTAGGACAACCTGATAATAATGAATTACAATAGTCCAGCCTAGAGGAAATAAATGCATGAATTAGTTTTTCAGCATCACTCTGAGACAAGACCTTTCTGATTTTAGAGATATTGCGTAAATGCAAAAAAGCAGTCCTACATATTTGTTTAATATGCACTTTGAATGACATATCCTGATCAAAAATGACTCCAAGATTTCTCACAGTATTACTAGAGGTCAGGGTAATGCCATCCAGAGTAAGGATCTGGTTAGACACCATGTTTCTAAGATTTGTGGGGCCAAGTACAATAACTTCAGTTTTATCTGAGTTTAAAAGCAGGAAATTAGAGGTCATCCATGTCTTTATGTCTGTAAGACAATCCTGCAGTTTAGCTAATTGGTGTGTGTCCTCTGGCTTCATGGATAGATAAAGCTGGGTATCATCTGCGTAACAATGAAAATTGAAGCAATACCGTCTAATAATACTGCCTAAGGGAAGCATGTATAAAGTGAATAAAATTGGTCCTAGCACAGAACCTTGTGGAACTCCATAATTAACTTTAGTCTGTGAAGAAGATTCCCCATTTACATGAACAAATTGTAATCTATTAGACAAATATGATTCAAACCACCGCAGCGCAGTGCCTTTAATACCTATGGCATGCTCTAATCTCTGTAATAAAATTTTATGGTCAACAGTATCAAAAGCAGCACTGAGGTCTAACAGAACAAGCACAGAGATGAGTCCACTGTCCGAGGCCATAAGAAGATCATTTGTAACCTTCACTAATGCTGTTTCTGTACTATGATGAATTCTAAAACCTGACTGAAACTCTTCAAATAGACCATTCCTCTGCAGATGATCAGTTAGCTGTTTTACAACTACCCTTTCAAGAATTTTTGAGAGAAAAGGAAGGTTGGAGATTGGCCTATAATTAGCTAAGATAGCTGGGTCAAGTGATGGCTTTTTAAGTAATGGTTTAATTACTGCCACCTTAAAAGCCTGTGGTACATAGCCAACTAACAAAGATAGATTGATCATATTTAAGATCGAAGCATTAAATAATGGTAGGGCTTCCTTAGATAGATAGATAGATAGTTAGATAGATAGATAGATAGATAGATAGATAGATAGATAGATAGATAGATAGATAGATAGATAGATAGATAGATAGATAGATAGATAGATAGATAGATAGATAGATAGATAGATAGATAGATAGATAGATAGATAGATAGATAGATAGATTTGAATTCCATTTATTTTTATTGCTTCAGTAAAGAGATCAGCTAGAATCCTTCTGAAGATCAAACTTTAAAGTGATGATGGAATAGATCTCATACATGTTTAGTGAGTGTGGCCTGATTACAACAGCACAGACAATGCAGAAAGAAAAGGTCTGCATGTGCATGTTGGCAAAACATGATGATATCACGATTGTTACAAGTCTCACAGTCACCTTTGTATACACCCATGTATAATTACAGGAAAAACCCTGCAGGTTATATAACAGGCTGTCAAATATAAAGTCTGTGCACAAGCTTAGCATATTAAATTTTAATTCGTTCTCTCCTCTTTTTGCATATAAAACAAATTGCCTCTGCTGTTGCAGAGGTCTGGAGCTACACATGGAGTGTGCCGTCGGGATTTCTGCCACAAAGCAAATACCTGAACAAAAACTGTATCATCTCTCAAAATCTAGACAGTTAACACTGACAGGTGAGCTCAGCCAATGAGAGGCTGGGAAACACCAGAATTAAGTAATCATGTGTGAAAATAGCAATTTAGACAATAAATTACGCAGGCCAGGTGCCCTCCACCAACATATCTGTGCAGCTCTGGTTCAGATCATCCGGGCTTATAAACTGTTATGAAGATGTAAAGAGGAGCCTGTTATGTTTCGGACGCGGTCGGAGCACCGACCCAGCGTTTGAAAGGACCCAGCATAAAATAAGCAGAGCACGGTTCAAAGGATAACAGAATTTAATAAACATAATAGTGAGTGACGTGCTAAACAACTAAAAAGTCCGCGGTCTGGTGAGGTGGAAACATGGCGCGCTCTCAACAGCGCAAACGGTCCGGAGCCACAGCAGTTCGGACCCAGGGACCCCGCCGACACCCCCCAGGTGGCCGCGACAAACCAAGTCTGTGAAGAAAGAAAACATGGAGGTGAGTCCAACTCCACACAGAGAGACACAACTCAAAGGTGCACGCAATCAGCAAACACTTCCTGGCTTAAAGCTATACATCAGCTTCTCATCCTGCAGGCACGGAACAACTCAGTTCAAATCTCCACTGCAGCAGAAGCTGATTAGACAATTAGCATAACGTGACAGCTCAATAACACAAGGTGTGAGGGACACCAAATCCACTGTCATTACTTCATAAAAGTCACCAAAACCAAATTACCTCAGGAAGTGTGCTGAAGAGCATGAGACCTCACCCAATCCTCCTTCACAGACTGTGGCGTCAAACCTGGAGCGGTCTCTGCGTCCGTGATGGTGAGATTGTTCTCCTGACGTCGATCTCACACATCTGCTCACAAGGTCGAGTCTCTGGCAATCACACACTGTGCATTCAAGGTTTAAATGCAGCAATCTCTGATCAAGACAGAATACACCACAGCTGTGAGTCCTGATGACCTGCATGTGAAAACAAGCCTCAGGTGTTCAAGGTGAGGTCCTAATGCTCAGCCACTCAGTCCTGAATGCATACCACCTGGTGGGAGAAACAGAAAACAAAAACCAAGCCAGCCAAACACCCCAGCCCACAACAGAGCCGATCTTTAATAATCACCAACGGTGAAATGTGAGGACATAAGGCATTAGTGTTGCACAAATAAAACACCTGTGACCTTCACGTTACTTTGTTTTACTGTAATTCTTACTTCTCTTCATAAACACGCGAACCACACGCATGCCATGTATCGGTGGGAGGGGAGCGGGGGAGCGCGCGAAACACACGCATGCCATGTGTTGGTGGGGGGAGGGGAGGGGAAGCATGCGAACCACACGCACGCCATGTGTTGGTTGGGGGGAGCGCACAAACCACACGCACACCATGTGTTATGGAGGGAGCCAACACTCTGGCACACCACATGTGCACTTGGCAACTTCACAGTTGTGGGGGCACTTAGACAAATTTCACATCCACCTCGAAATTGATCATCTGCTGACTGTTTTCATGTTAACAGTGCAAATGGCCACACATTTTCTAAGTGCCAAACAAGCGGTGTTAGATGTTCGTGTGTGTCAGCTGGAATTTGGCCGACACCTGCTGGGAGAGGGTTCGATGGGCTCTCACAGCGCACACTCTCTCTTTCAGCCGCTGGTGTGTACAAATAGCTGTAGCGACACGTGTATGAGGCGTTAGAGGCCAATTTTGCATGCCAATTTTTCACAATTGGCATGCAATTGCTCCTTTGTGCGCTAGTCGACTTAAATCGTGTTATGTGTGAAGGGGCACTTAGTCATTTCAAGACTATGGGGATGTGAGGGTGAGAGAATAATTAATCTGCTCTCAATTGTGAACCACTTAAACATATAGAATATGAAGCCCCTCGTGGTGTCTTTAATGTCTGGGAAAAATGTGGCGTTTCAGGTCAGCTCAGTGTTTCTGTGCGTCAAAAAAAAGCACTGTAACACTATGGCCCGTACTAAAATGTATTCCAAGTGTTAATCTACTCTTCTCCATAATTACATAATTGAAGAAAGCTAATTAAAGTGCTGTCTCATCTGCAGGGCCCGAGGAGAGCCGCTCTGCAAGATGTGTGTAATCTGAGTCACAGGATTCAACAGTCCAGAATGCAGCGTGACGGCCTTAATATCAGAGCCCGAAATCTGAAACACCGCAAGCAGCAGGTAACAGTATTTCTGGATTCAATTATTCGGTTTATACATAATAGAAAAGGTGTCAGTGGGTGAAAAATATTCCCATTTGCTTTATTATATTATTCTTTTAAGATATGAGTGAACATCTTCAGTTAGTTCAAATGTAAATAAACTCATCTCTAGGAAATAAGTTCATTTTGTAACACATTTTGTCCATAGTTTTTCATAATTTGTATTTTAACAAATTATAACTCACTTTGGTGGTGGGGTTGGTGTTCACGTGTACCTTCCTTGTTTTTTGCTTGGATTTGTGTTTTAGCAGCATTGCTCAAAAACTGGTCAGGTCTGGTCCATGAGCTCGTGGGGTTCACCACCGGATCCATACCACTACAGGTCCTGGATGACAATCAGCCAGGCAGACAACAGGCCCATCCCTACCTCTCAAAGTAACCATGATGTATCTTCCATAACCAGGCGATACATAAGCGTCCTCCTGGACTTCTTCAGCTACAATACTGAGACACCTGCATGCTGGATCACATCCAGAGAAACACTCCACATGGACAAAATATGGTAGCTGGCACTTCCTCTCAGTGCAAGTGATACTCCTCAACTCAGTCTTCCAAAGTACACAAAGTCATTCCAAGGGTCCCAAAGGATCTTGTACCAAAGACACGCAGGTAACTGAGGTCACTGATTAGTGTCCAGGTCTCACAGCCACACACTAAGATGAGACAAACCAGGACTCCACAGACTTGGACAAAGATCACGTCACCCAATGCCTCTGTCCAGTGACCTCATTATTCCATAAGCTCTTCCTGGGGATCTCACAGGCCATGCATCCAGAAACATGAACGTCACTGGCTCAAAAAAAAACAAAAAAAAAAACATGAAATGTTTTTTACAAATCTTTGGGAAAAGGTTCTGGCAGACTTTATTAACACCACAAATAAAAAAAACTTTTAGAAGTATGTGAAATACTCGACTGCAGGCTTTAAAAATGCATCGAGTCAGCATAAGTAATCATTCACCAGCTCTCTCCATCTGGACCGTTTGTCCTTTGAAGGAGCAAAATACTTTGCAGAACACATTAGAAGCTGATTGATGGTGCTGAGTGAGGACAGCGATGCTGAGGCGCTGTTGTGCCACACGTTTATGTTGCGTGGTCAGAACTATGATGCTGCAGTGCTCACAAAGGCAAAAAGGTTGCATATCATGGACATACTGCAGACTGCGGCACAAATGCCCTTTACGGCGAGCGTGCCTCCTCTAGCTCGGAGATGACATGGTGATCATGGGTCACAGCACCACTGTGGAAATTTAATGTTTCTCAGGCCATAATACACAGACACGCACACAACGTGCAAATCATCTGCCGGAGGATGAAACGTGCCACAGACCCCTTCTTATCTGTCCTTAGAAGATAAGCTCACGTTGTTGTTTTTTTTTTTTTTTTTCCTACAGCTCTCCAACTGCAAGCCATCAAACGTGTAAGTTCTCCACACACCTTTGATTTGACTGATTCATCATTTGTAAGAAATTATTTTAAAAATTATGTCCAGAAGCAATGAATGAGTGACCAAGGAAGTTAAAAAAAAAACACCTCCATTTGCTCAAAATAGAAATAAAATAGTGCTAATAACTCTGAAGATAAAATACTCCTTTATTAGTCCAGCATCAGGAAATGGGCGGCGTCACAGCAGCAGAGGGAACAGTAACTGTGTAGAGTGAAACTAGAAGCCTTAGTGTCACGAGCGAAGCAGCCAGAAGAGACACTTTGGTTCATTAACCAAAACAGCCCCACCCCGACACACACACTGAACAACAAAGGTCAAATCAGGTCAGGTCAGGGAGCATTTGTTCTTTGTACACACTTACAGCATCCACCGCACTATGACATCACCTTAGGTTCTGGACTGCAACCAGCCAGACAGACACCTGGTCTGTCTTTCCCCACCTCTCTGAAGTAACCATCTTTCCACTACAGCCAGGTGTAATGTGGGCATCTACTTGTCCTTCTCCAGCTGCTGAGGTCCTCAACACTGAGATACCCGTGTGCTTGATCACACCCAGAGAGACTGGCCACAAGCCCAACACGGGTCAACACGGAATCTTCAGCTGAAGTTTTTTCAGTGGTGGATAAATGTTGTGAGTAATCAGAAAATGCATTAATAAATGCACTGTTTGCTGCATTTTCTTTTGGGTAATTTGTGGGAAAATGAATTTCTCTCATAAGATCCAATCGCCAAAGGTCAGTTATGTGCTCAGAGGTGTGATTAATAGGTTTTAATAGGTTGTAAAGGAGGAAAAAGAAAAACCAAATCTCCTGAACACAAATCTTTAACTCAGTAAAAGTGCACATGTGTGTGTGTGTGTGTGTGGGGGGGGGGGGGGGGGGGGGTTCTGTTACACCAAAATATAAATTAAACTGAAAGCTGTCTTTTTGAGATATGCTGACAGCCAAACAAACTTTTCCTCAACAGAGATACAGAGATCATCTGTGCAGCTGTCAATCAAACGCAAGCACTGCTTTCATCAAAAACAAAATTATAGTTTTGGAAAAGGCAACAGAGAAATAAATAACTGGCATATTAAACAAATACATTCACAATGACAAACACTTTACTGGCTAATCAGTAAGTGATGTTTCAGCACTAATGACAGTTTAATACTCAAACTTTAAACAGCATTTCTGGTGGTGGGGCGGGGGGGGGTGGATGGTACTCTCCAAATTAAAATCTCAGCCCAGACTCCAGGAATCTCTGTCACGGGGGTTGATCTATAGCGGAGAACATAGTTTTATGGCCGGCCGGCACTTCAGCCTGCCAGCAGCAAAGGAAATACATAAAATGAAATGAGCCAGAGAGAGCGACAAGTGTACTAACAGCCCAAACACCCCACACTTCATCACATCTCAGAGTTTAATGTGACATTTTGCTGCTCTCCACGTCTCTTAAAACACTGTCATACTTTAATTTTAAATGTTGAGTTTTTAGGTCATTTGGTCTTATTTTACACAGCTTTATTCAAACTCACTGTGGTGTGAAATCTCCAAAACGTACCGTAACAACACGACTTCCTGAAGAACACCGTGCAAATAAAAGCACTTGTACACCTACAACGATGAATCCCTGAGTTTAAGTATTTATGTAATGCCACAGCCCACTCAGAACATTCTTTCATCAAGTGACCCACAAAATATCAAATATGCATCACCCAAAGATATAAAAAAAACGCCTTCTTCTCGCTACATTTGTTTCTTCTCTTCGTCGTCTGTGCTTTCACAGCCTGTCCACTGTTGTTCACAGTCACACAGCTCAAATGAAGCAAATATTTCTGAGCTCACAATAAGCAGCAAACTGACAGAAAGCTTTACAATTTTCAACAAAATGATCATAAAGTTAACACAATGGATTCAGATGACCGGCTGTTTCTGCTGGATGATGGTGCAGGTGGACAGCACGGTTTATTCTGCTGTCATGTCAAAAGTAGACTAGTCCTGACGAAGCCAACAGAACCACATGGTCCGCAAACAGCAGAGACGAGATTCTGTGGTTCCCAAACCAGACCCCCTCTACACCCTGGCTGCGCCTAGAAATTCTGTCCATAAAAATAATGAACAGAACCGGTGACAAAGGGCAGCCCTGGCGGAGGCCAACGTGCACTGGAAACAGGTTTGACTTACTACCGGCAATGCGAACCAAGCTCCTGCTGCGGTTGTACAAGGACCAGATAGCCCTTAGCAAAGGACCCCGGACCCCATACTCCCGGAGCACTCCCTACAGGGTGCCCCGAGGGACACGGTCGAACGCCTTCTCCAGATCCACAAAACACATGTGGACTGGTTGGGCGAACTCCCATGAACCCTCGAGCACCCGATGGAGCGTGTAGAGCTGGTCCAGTGTGCTGCGACCGGGACGAAAACCACACTGCTCCTCCTGAATCCGAGGTTCAACCATCGGTCGAATTCTCCTCTCCAGTACTCTGGAATAGACCTTACCGGGGAGGCTGAGGAGTGTGATCCCCCTATAGTTGGAACACACCCTCCGGTCCCCCTTCTTAAACAGAGGGACCACCACCCCGGTCTGCCAATCCAGAGGCACTGTCCCCGATGGCCACGCGATGTTGCAGAGGCGTGTCAGCCAAGACAGTCCCACAACATCCAGAGACTTAAGGTACTCAGGACGGATTTCATCCACCCCAGGAGCCTTGCCACCGAGGAGCTTTCTAACCACCTCGGTGACTTCTGCCTGGGTAATGGATGAGTCCGCCTCTGGGTCCCCAGTCTCTGCCTCCTCTTCGGAAGACATGACGATGGGATTGAGGAGATCCTCGAAGTACTCCTTCCACCGCCCAACAACATCCCCAGTCAGGGTCAACAGCTCCCCACCTGCACCGTAAACAGTGCCGGTGGAGAGCTGTTTCCGCCTCCTGAGGCGTCGGACGGTTTGCCAGAATCTCTTCGAGGCCGACCGATAGTCCTCCTCCATAGCCTCCCCGAACTCCTCCCAGACCCGAGTTTTTGCCTCTGCAACCGCACGGGCTGCGGCACGCTTGGCCTGCCGGTACCTGTCAGCTGCCTCTGGGGTCCCACCTACCAACAAAGATAAGTAGGACTCCTTCTTCAGCTTGACGGCATCTCTTACTTCCGGTGTCCACCACCGGGTTCAGGGATTGCCGCCGCAACAGGCACCAGAGACCTTGCGACCACAGCTACGAGTGGCCGCATCAACAATGGAGGTGGAAAATATGGTCCACTCGGACTCCATGTCTCCAACCTCCCCCGGGTTCTGGGAGAAGCTCTCCCAGAGGTGGGAGTTGAAGACCTCCCTGACAGAGGGTTCCGCCAGTCGTTCCCAGCAGACCCTCATGATATGTTTGGGCCTACCAGGTCTGACCGGCTTCCTCCCCTCCCAGCAGATCCAACTCACCACCAGGTGGTGATCGGTCGACAGCTCTGCCCCTCTCTTTACTCGAGTGTCCGAGACACGTGGCCGAAGGTCAGATGATACGACTACAAAGTCGATCATCGACCTCCGGCTCAGGGTGTCCTGGTGCCACGTGCACTTATGGACACCCTTGTGCTCGAACATGGTATTCGTGATGGACAAACTGTGACTAGCACAGAAGTCCAACAACTGAACACCACTCGGGTTCAGATCGGGGAGGCCGTGCTTCCTGATCATCCCCCTCCAGGTCTCACTGTTGCCACCCACGTGGGCGTTGAAATCCCCCAGGAGAACAATGGAGTCCCCAGTCGGAGCACTATCTAGTATCCCTCCCAGGGACTCCAGGAAGGTTGGGTACCCTGCACTGCCACTCGGCCCATAGGCCAAGACAACGGTGAGAGACCTGTCCCCGACCTGAAGGCGTAGGGACGCGACCCTCTCGTTCACCGGAGTGAACTCCAACACATGGCAACTGAGCTGGGGAGCAATAAGCAATGCAACCCCAGCTCTCCGCCTCTCCCCGTGGGCAACGCCAGAAAAATGAGGCGTCCAGCCCCTCTCCAGGAGTTGGGTACCAGAGCCCATGCTGTGCGTGGAGGTGAGCCCGACTATCTCTAGTCGGTATCTCTCAACCTCCCGCACAAGCTCCGGCTCCTTGCCCCCCAGTGAGGTGACATTCCACATCCCAACAGCCAGGGGCTGTGAGCATGGACCAGGCCGCCGGGCCACCCGCCCTCGACCGCTACCCAATCCTCTCTGCACCCGACCCCCATGGCCCCCTCTGCAGGTGGTGAACCCACAGGAGGGCGGGCCCACGTTGCTCCTTCGGGCTGAGCCCGGCCAGGCCCCATGGGCTAAGGCCCAACCACCAGGCGCTCGCGCGCGAGCCCCAACCCCAGGCCAGGCTCCAGGGTGAGACCCCGGCTCCGCCATACAGGTCCTTGATCTTTCACTGGTCATGGAGGTTCTGAGCTGCCCTTAGTCTGACCCGTCACCTAGGACCTGTTTGCCTTGGGAGACCCTACAGGGAGCACAAAGCCCCCGACAACATCCAGCTCCTAGGATCATCCGGGTACGCAAACTCCCCCACCACGATAAGGTGGCAGCTAGAGGGGGAACATTCTGTTCATATGGTAGTATAATGACTCAGAATGATAGGGACATCTAAGTCAAATCTGAGAATATCTAATCAAAGTTTTTTTCTGCGGTTGACATATAGACAGTCTATAAGGTTTATGTGCTGTGTGCAAGCAACAGCTCCGAACCAGGTCGCTGGTACCAGGTAATGTAAATGAAGCCGTATCTTGCTGAAAGAAGGCAAAATATGGCTGTTTTTAAACAGCTTTAATCTATTTTCAAATGAATTTTTGTCATTAGTAGAACCCTTCAGCACAAACGTAAACACAACAGACAAGATGAATCATAATAAATGGCTTTTAAAGCTGTGGTTTGAGGCCTATTTCAGTATCAAACGGCTGAATCCTGTGAAATTTAACGTAATGAGGTCATCCAGGCTTTATCATGATCACTAATGTCAGCTCCAGCTGCGGTGTCTGAAAATAAAAGACTTGTACAACTCAGAGACTCTCTCAGCTTTGCATTCAGGTTACAGCTCCATCCAAACACCTCTAACGACATCATAGGAGGCGGACAGCAGGACCACAGCCAGCGCCTGGAGACACGTCACCGTGCACTCAGCTTATCCGACAGCCACTCATAGGGCACCGTGTCTCCTGTCAGCACTCAGCAACATCTTGTTGACAAAAGATGCAACTCTGCTTCACCGCTGTCCATTATGAAAAGCCATAGCTGAACACTGTGTGGCGGTGCATTAAGAGTGTTAAGCTGAGGTGATGTCACTGCTGAGACAGAATCAAAATAGGAATGTCAGTGTCACCAAAGTGACAGATGTAAGCTGTCAGCAGACATTTAATTATGGAATCAAATAGAAATGATAAGCAGCACTTTGAGGACCATTAAGTGCAGCTGTATAGTTGCATTTACGTCATGTCAAAAGTGACATTTGTCCAAGTGGTGTCCAAATGCTGGTGACCGTAGGCTGCAGAGCCCTGCAAGCCTTAACACGACTAAACAGGTGGAAGTGGACTGATGAGTCAATGATAAACTTTGCAAACAACAAGACAGCATTAGGGCGTGTGTTTTCCACAGGTTAGCAGTTGTTACTTAAATTTAAGTAATCTTAAATTTATCTTGCGGTATCTTGAGTCAACTTGTGTTAATGTGGTTTAAGAACAGATGTGGCCACATGTTGCACAAGTGCAATTCTGTTGTCCATCACAAGAAAGTGTTTATGCCTAACACCCCCAAAACCAGGTCTAAAGTCCAGTACTGTCTAGTTCTTCATTTAAAGCGTGCAACACTCAGATACGGCTCACAGTGCACGTGGACCCTGCCCTCCTCCAACGGTGCATTAATATGCAACATAATCTATCTGCAGAATTTCTATGATATGATTGGAAAAGCACTCAATTTCGTGCATATTCCTACAAAATCACACATGCACGCACAACACGTTACACATTTAACATTCAGAAATGTCCATTTGCATTTTGATTAGGTTTAGGGTTACAGTTAAGGTTAGAATAACAATAATAATAAGTAAAAGATGACTTCCCACTTTATATTTTCAGATGATCTTGATATCGGTGATGTCATCACACCTCCTGCAGGGGTGCTGAAAACGGGAGAATAAGGAGAAGGATCCTCGGGCCCCATGAATGACTGGCACCCAGAGAGGCCCCTAATACAAGTATAATCCTGGCAAAATAATATGGGGGCAGCCCAGGAAGATTTCTTTCAATGGGGCCCAAAATCCCTGGCAGCGCCCCTGGCCTCCCAGAGGAAAAAAAAAATCATTGTAAGCCACACAACAAATATGTATGCCATTTGTATGTTTTACTACAAATGTGTTTGTGAGAACAGGCTGTCATATGATGGCATATTATGACCACTGAAGGGGGAAAAAAACAACGCGAGGTGTAAACAATATAAACGTTGCAGAACCACTGCAACATGCGATCTGTTCTCAATATGACCAAAGTAGGACACTGTGTCCATATTCTCAGTTATCAAAGCTAAGTTTTCGGTGTAGTTAGCTTCTATAACCACTAATCTGCTAACTGAAAACTTAACTTTTATAACGCAAAACCGAGAAAGTGCAAAAAAAAAATTAGCAGAAGTTACAGCTAACTTTTAGTATCGACTATCTAGTATCGACTACACTGTCAGCTACTAATAAGCCAGTTTAGAGTTTAAGCACCGCACAGCTTCTGTCTTTACACAGCCTGCCCGCTGTGTCCTTTACTTTTCACACACAACAACACAGACGTGTGGCGGGAGACATGAAAAGCAAGGCACTTTTCACTCATGGTTTCATTTATAAACAAAACTAATTCTGGAGAGTTTATTGACATTAACGGCAACTCTGTCATTTTTACAAAGTGAAAATATCACACCTCTTTCAAAGTAATGCACTAGTTCTGAAGGTCTGAGTGTTAACAGACACACGTGCCAAAAGGCATCATGGGAAATGAGCCTCCTCTCAGTCAAGCCCCCCCACAAGTCAAAATGCATAGAACACTGCCAACTACTGGATGGCAGTGTGAATAGTGACCAACGTGTGATTGTTGGTCACTATTCGTTGCGCTGAATCACACTTCACAAACAGAATTTTCAGTTTTGCAAATGCCTTTTTTTTACAAATAAAAAAATGACGTATTTACAAATACACATTTATTTGTATAAATCAACACACACTTGAAGTTTGAAAGAGTTTGTTCTCTTTATATGTACTTTCTATATGGTGAGTCACAATATGGTAACATTCATTGTTTTTTTAGTTATTGCAGTCACAAACTGGAGGGTATGGACTTTATCTTTATCTATATAGCTAGCTATTTATTGAATTTTACTGGGCCTGTTCCTAGGCTTTTACAAAGACAAGGAATTTCCCAGTTTCAGCTGCCAAAGTATGGAATAATTCTTTGAATGTTATGCATCAGTGTCAGACCTGCAGCAGAAAACTATTCAGCTAAGTCAAGAAAAATTCAGTTGATTTTCAGAGCTGAGCTAAGAACAGAACAGAGTGGGAATGAAGGCAGAGACGGAGCAGTGTGAGGGCTGAGCAAACAGCAGCCTATATGTGGTGCAAACAGCCGGCACCAAGCTTCCAACAGTGAGGCATCGATCAGAGGACACTTCCTCCTTTGTCACCCACCCTTAGAACACTGAAACCTTATTGAGAAATGTCAACAAAAAGACACACAGCGTAGAGAGAGAAGACTTGGACATGGAGGCTCAAGAATCATCAACAGAACTGTAGAGCCACTGAAACGTAACGACAGCCAGCGTCCGAGTTACAGCACAGATCAATCACCCAGAACAGACCGCAAGCACACTGTCACCACGATGACAGGGTGAATGTCACACACATCAGGTCACGGTGATGACAGGGTGAATGTCCCACGCATCAGGTCACCATGATGACAGGGTGAATGTCCCGTGCATCAGGTCATCCGATGAGGTTCCCCTGCTACGTATGACGCGCAGACACAAACAGTAAAAGGAAGAGAGAGAACAGAGGAGGAGCGGGCACAGGCTCTCTGAGGGAACAGATCACTTAGTGCAGTGGCTGATGGGACGTTGGCTCACCCAGGACTGGAACTTGATCGTTGGTCCATCCACATCTGGATGCCCGGAGGTGCTCGTTGCTGCTGGCGCTCTGCTCCGGTTGGGTTTGTGCAGAATAATTTTGCTCGTCTAGCCTCTCCAGGCAGTGAGCTGCTCCTCCACCTCCTCCTCTCGCAGGAGCAGCAGCTGGATCGGACTGTGTTCACTCACCTCTCCTCTCTCAGTCTCGCAACAGCGCTGCTGTTAAATTATCTAACGCCTTCCTCTTTGTGCTGTGGAGACAGCAGACGCTCGTCTGCAAGCAGGCTGTCTGTCTGTCTGTCTGTGTATCTGCAGTGAGCTCAGAGAGGATATGGACAACTGTGACTGTCTTGGTATTTAGGTTTGAAATAGGACCCGGCTGCTGCTCAGTTGCACCTCTCTCTCTCCCTCTCGCTCTCTCTCCCTCTCTCTCTCCCTCTCGCTCTCTCTCCCCTCTCTCTCCCCGTCTCTCCCTCGCCTCTCTCTCTCTTCCCGTCTCTCTCCCTCTCCTCTCTCTCTTCCCGTCTCTCTCTCTCCTCTCTCTCTCTCTCCCCGTCTCTCCTCTCCTCTCTCTCTCTCCTCTCCCTCTCCTCTCTCTCTCCCCGTCTCTCCTCTCCTCTCTCTCTCTCTCCCTGTCCTCTCTCTCCCTCTTTCGCTCTCCTCTCTCTCTTTCCCCAGTCCCTCTCTCTCTCTCTCTCTCCCTGTCTCTCCTCTCTCTCCCTCTCCTCTCTCTCTCTCTCCCCATCTCTCCTCTCTCTCTCTCCCTGTCCTCTCTCCTCTCTCTCTCTCCCCAGTCCCCCCCTCTCTCTCTCCCTCTCTCTTTCTCTCTCTCCCCCCTCTCCTCTTTCTCTCTCCCTCTCTCTCTCCCCCCCTCTCTCTCTCTCCCTCCTCTTTCTCTCTCCCTGTCTCCCTCCTCTCTCTCTCTCCCTCCCGTCTCTCCCTCTCTCTTTCTCTCTCCCCGTCTCTCCCTCTCTCTTTCTCTCTCCCTCATCTCTCTCTCTCTCCCTCATCTCTCTCTCTCCCCCGTCTCTCTCTCTCCCTCTCCTTTCTCTCTCTCCTCTATCTTTCTCTCTCCCCCTCTCTCTCTCCCCATCTCTCCCCCCCCTCTCTCTCTCTCCCCCGTCTCCCTCTCCCTCTCCTCTCTCCCTCCCTCTCCCTCTCCCCCCTCTCTCTCTCTCCCCCTGTCTCTCTTCCCCCTGTCTCTCTCTCTCTCCTCTCTCTCTCCCTCTCTCCCTCTCATCTCTCTCTCTCCTCTCCCTCTCTCCCCCTCCTCTCTCTCTCCTCTCCCTCTCCTCTCTCTCTCTCCCCGTCTCTCCTCTCCTCTCTCTCTCCCTCTCTCCTCTCTCTTTCCCCAGTCCCTCTCTCTCTCCTCTCTCTCTTTCCCCAGTCCCTCTCTCTCTCTCTCCCTGTCTCTCCTCTCTCTCTCTCTCTCTCCCACTCCTCTCTCTCTCTCCCCATCTCTCCTCTCCCCCCTCTCTCTCTCTCTCCCTGTCCTCTCTCTCCCCTCTCTCCCCAGTCCCCCCTCTCTCTCCCTGTCTCTCTCCCTCTCTCTCCCTCCTCTCTCTCTCTCCCCCCTCTCTCTCTCTCTCCCCCTCCTCTTTCTCTCTCCCTCTCTCCCTCCTCTCTCTCTCTCCCTGTCTCTCCCTCTCTTTCTCTCTCCCTCCTCTCTCTCTCCCTGTCTCTCTCTCTCCCCTCTCTCTCTTTCTCTCCCCCCTCCCTCTCTCCCTCCTCTCTCTCTCCCCATCTCTCCCTCTCTCTTTCTCTCTCCCTCATCTCTCTCTCTCTCCCTCCTCTCTCCCCGTCCCTCTCTCTCTCCCCCGTCTCTCTCTCTCTCCCCGTCTCTCTCTCCCTCTCCTTTCTCTCTATCCTCTATCTTTCTCTCTCCCCCTCTCTCTCTCCCCATCTCTCCCCCCCTCTCTCTCCCCCGTCTCCCTCTCTCTCCCCCCGTCTCTCTTCCCCCTGTCTCTCTCTCTCTCTCCCCCAAGTCTCTCTCTCCGTCTCTCCCCCTGTCTCTCCCCTCCCTCTCTCTCCCTCCTCTCTCTCTCCCTCTCCTCTCTCCCCTGTCTCTCCTCTCTCTCTCCCCCATCTCTCTCTCCCTCTCTCCCCTCTCTCTCCCTCTCCCCCCTCCCTCTCCCCCTCTCTCTCTCCCTCTCTCTCCCCCCCTCCCCCGTTAAATTGTGTTATTAACAACGGAGCAGGTCTCAGCGACCACATTAGTTCTCTGCTTCTCTGTTGATTTACTGCAAACAAAACTAAAGCCTTAGTTAGTTCAGGCCAGCTGATTCTGCTATGTTTTCTCTCTGTCTGAGGTGCTACTGATGAGACTGGGGAGTCTGGGGCTGCACACTGAATGACTGGACGGGGTGTGACCCATACTACACGGATGACACCAAGAACTGGGGCAACACAATCACAATTGTCAAACAGGAGACTTGTTGGACTTCTTTTACCAAACCTGATATGGCAGCTTCTTGCTGTCTAAATTGATGTGCTAGTTGCACCCTGTTTATGTTTTGTGTGTTTTTGTTTTGTTTTCTTGTCTCTGTCATTTGTTCGAATGGCCTGAGCAGTGGGCCACCTCTCTGAGTCTGGCCTGCTTGAGGTTTCTTCCTCATTGCCATCAGACGTAATTTTTTCATACCACTGTCCCCTGTGTGCTTGCTCAGGGGGTTGGTAAGGTTGAACCTTACCCATGTGAAGCACCTTGAGGTAGCTTTGTTGTGATTTGCTGCCACATAAATAAATTGAATTGAATGTAATTGAGACTGGGGCTTTGTGTTAGTTATACCACTTGCATTGTGAGGAAATATCAGCTACAGTAGTTTGGCTATGTGGCACATTTGTCAGTGTCGAGGACCCCGGCATCTGGATGCCCACGTTTCACTTGTCTGCTGCAGATATCTATCTGCAGAGGAGCAAGAATAACTTAGCAAAAATAAGAACTTTCAAGGAGCAAGAATAAACCGGTTTCTGCTTGGATGGGCTCCATCCAGCACCCAAGGTGGTTCCGTGGTGTAGGGGATGCAGTGAAGTGCAACAAAAGTACATGCTCCCAGACTTTGCCTGAAATTATTCAAAGTGACACCAGCATTTGATGATGTCACATGCAAAGGGGGGAAAAAATCACATGTATTTATATTCCGTGATTATGGAACCAATCAGATATTTTATATGTAGCTCAAACCTGTAAATGAAATTCAGATTTAATTCCCATTTATTTATTTACTCATTCATGTATTTATTTGTTGCACGTTTAGATAGCTTTGGATGTACAGATAATGCAAGAGTTTTTTTTTTTGTTTGTTTGTTTGTTTGTTTTTTGTACCAAGAAAGTGCTACTTTCAATTAATTTATCAATTCATGCAAGTTAGCTTGTCTTTTTTTATTCCTAACTGGCCAATCCCTTTGAAATTCAATGTAGGAAAATTGAGTATAGGGCCCACATTAAATGCAGGTTTGCATCATGTTAATACAAATTCTACTGATATTACTAATAGGTCTAAATGAAAAATAAAGGACAGGTCACACAGCAGCAGGTGGCACAATCGCTCCGTGTTAGTGTGTCCACTAGGTGGAGTTTGTGGAATCCGTAAGACAAAGGTAGCAGCAACCATTCATTTTCTCCAAGATCATATGTAACAACACCTCCTCAGTGAATTTCAGTTTTTCAATTTCAATTTCAGTGCAACTGTATTCACCTCCAGCATCTCTGACATCACTTTCTTTCAGCTACTTTGACTGCTGCACAAACCAGATGTTACGACACACAAGATTAGCCCCAAACACGGAGCAAGCACAAGATAGTGGATGAGCATCAGTAAAATGTATTGCTGTCACTTGTGTGGACTGGAGTAGGCACTGAAGCAGATCGGACATTCGGGCCACAGAGGTGAGCATCAAGAGAGACAGGACTACGTAACAGTTTGTAGCTTAGCTGTGTGGTTGTGGTCTGTGAGCACAGAGGTTAACTGCAGCAGCGGTTTGTGATGATCCTGAACACAGACAGCAAATTAATCAATGAACCAAGTTCAGAAATTCGCAAAGCATCTGAATAAGAATGAAGACTAGCTATTTCTGGATACCAGGGGGGTAAATCTTTCACAGGTGCATCGAAAAACTGGGGTTAATAAACCGTCACTGATGACCCGAAGAGAAGCAGGAGCATCAAATGAGCTACGTGCAACTGAGGAGTAGAGGTCTGGTGAACATACCCACAGATCCTGCTACATAACGGCCCATTTATACTGAGTCCATGAGCGTGTGCGATCGAACAATGGCCTCTGCTTGCCGTCACTCTCAATGGGGTTGCAGGCTGGTCACAGTGAGGTCTACATGGTCGGAACAAAGATCCCTCCTGATTGCCATCACTCTCCATCACTCTCTAACGGTCTCCAACAGGTGTGCCAGTGCAGCAGTTGTGTGACCAGTTAACAGATACATGGGTCTCATAATCTGTCTTGTTAACTCCCATAATTTCCAACCCACTCCCAACCTGATCCTGTGGGTCGTAACAGACTTTCAGTTGACTCTGCATGGTGTTGCATCACTGACCACGGATATAAACATATATTTTAGTTGCACAATTCTGTCGCTATGCATGCTTGGTATAAACGCAAATGATAGATCACAGCGGAGACCAGCCGAGACCTGTGAGAGCTGACAAAATGTCATGATCTTGTAGATCTTATGTGAGTCTCAGTCCGGTGTAAACGGGGCATAAGCATACATGCCCAAACACAGTGCGACGAGCAGAGAAAACAACAGCAACACAAAGACAAAGGGAAAAGAAAGAAGAGGGGGAAAACAGATGTGCCATGACAGCATGTGTTCTGGCTCAAACACTGTTCAAAGCTTGGATAGACTGGGTGTTGGGTAGGGTTGTGAAAACCAGTGATATTGGTGCTTCTGTTGGCAAGGAAAGATTTACTGACTTTGAATTTGGGGACAATGCTGGGATCTTTGCAGAATCCGTGCATACTCTGACTGCAGCACTTGAAAAGCTGAGTGAAGAATCGGAGCGTTGTCTGGTTTTGCAATTGTCCTGAAACAAAACTAAGTTCCAGGTTTTTAATGATTTCCTAGACTCAGCCACGTGTATCTGTATGTGATAAACGTGTTGAACTTGTGGAGACGTTCACTTACCTTGGCATTGACATTCATGTCTCTGAGTCCTCAGCCTTTGAGATTGAGAGGCACCTGGGAAGAGCTTATGGACTCATGAGGTCTCTGGACAGAGGCGTTTGGTGTTGCCAATATCTTTGCAGGAGAATGAAGGCCCAACTCTTTCAGGTCCTGGTGCTGCATGTCTTGCTGTATAGTTGTGAGACTTGGATGCTAGCTACTAGGTTTCCTCAGAGGATCCTTGGGTACCTCTGGAATGACTGAGTCAAATGCACTGAAGGAACCTAAGCTGAGGAGTATCACCTGCATTGTGAAGGCTCATCAGCTTCAACATTTTGGCCATGTGGTGCATTCCTCTGTGCTTTATCCAGCACACAGGTGCCTGAATGTTTAAGAGCCTAGTACCTGGAGCAGACCAACAGGGTGCCTGTGTTTCACCTGGCTGTGGCATATAGATGTAGATGGGTATTTTACATACAGTGAGGAAAATAAGTATTTGAACACCCTGCAATTTTGCAAGTTCTCCCACTTAGAAATCATGGAGGGGTCTGAAATTTTCATCTTAGGTACATGTCCACTGTGAGAGACATAATAAAAAATAAAAAAAAAAATCCGGAAATTACAATGTATGACTTTTTTTAATGATTTATTTGTATGTTACTGCTGGAAATAAGCATATGAACACCAACCAGCAAGAATTCTGGCTCTCACAGACCTGTTAATTTTTCTTTAAGAAGCCCTCTTATTCTGTACTCTTTACCTGTATTAATTGCACCTGTTTGAACTTGTTACCTGTATAAAAGACACCTGTTCACAATCCAACCTGTCCACCATAGCCAAGACCAAAGAGCTGTCTAAGGACACTAGGGACAAAACTGTAGACTGGACAAGGCTGGGATGGACTACAGGACAAAAGGCAAGCAGCTTGGTAGAAGACAACAACTGTTATGATTATTTATTAGAAAGTGGAAGAAACACAACATGACTGTCAATCTCTCTCGGTCTAGGATTCCATGCAAGATCTCACTTTGTGGGGTAAGGATGATTCTGAGAAAGCTCAGAACTACACAGGAGGACCTGGTCAATGACTTGAAGAGAGCTGGGACCACAGTCACAAAGATTACATTAGTAACACACGATGCGGTCATGGTTTAAAATCCTGCAGGGCACCAAGGTCCCCCTGCTCAAGCCAGCACGTCCAGGCCCATTTGAAGTTCACCAGTGACCATCTGGATGATCCAGAGGAGGCATGGGAGAAGGTCATGTGGTCAGATGAGACCAGAATAGAGCTTTTTGGAATCAACTCCACTTACCATGTTTAGAGGATGAGAACAACCCCAAGAAAACCATCCCAACCGTGAAGCATGGGGGTGGAAACATCATACTCTGGGGGTGCTCTTCTGCAAAGGGGACAGGACAACTGCACCGTATTGAAGGGAGGATGGATGAGGTCATGTATTGCGAGATTTTGGCAAACAACCTCCTTCCCTCAGTAAGAGCATGGAAGATGGGTCATGGCTGAGTCTTCCAGCATGACAATGACCCCAAACATACAGCCAGGGCAACTAAGGAGGGGCTCCATAAGAAGCATTTCAAGGTCCTGGAGTGGCCTGGCCAGTCTCCAGACCTGAACTCAAGAGAAAATCTTTGGAGGGAGCTGCAACTCCAAACCTGAAAGATCTAGTGAAGATCTGTATGGAGGAGTGGACCAAAATCCCTGCTGCAGTGTGTGCAAACCTGGTGAAAAACTACAGGAAACGTTTGGCCTCTGTAATTGCAAACAAAGGCTACTGTACCAAATATTAACATTGAATTTTCACAGGTGTTCAAATACTTATTTGCAGCAGTAACATAATTTAATTAATTTAATTTAATTAGCTTATAATGCGCCAAATCACAGCAAAAGCTGTCTCAAGGCGCCTTACATAAAACAAGTCAACATAAAATTGAATAAATAATTAAAAATGAATTAAAAAAAATCAAACACATAAATAAAAACAGAAGTAAAAGAATAAAACAAATAAAAATAAAAACTATCCATAAGAAAGAGAATAAAAATAGGTTTTGAGTCTTGACTTAGAAATGTCCATGGACTCAGACTGCCTCACGGTCACAGGAAGACTGTTCCACAGGGTTGGTGCATGATACGAAAAGGCTCTTTGACCTGCTGACTTCTTCTTCACCCTGGGAACACAGAGAAGTCCCGCATCCTGCGACCGCAAAGCCCGGGCCGGCACGTAGAGTTCCACCAGATCAGCCAAATAAGATGGCGCCAGTCCATGAACAACCTTATAAGTCAATAGCAAAACCTTAAAATCTGCTCTCACAGAGACAGGGAGCCAGTGCAAAGATGCCAAAATGAGTGTGATATGTTCAGACCTTCTGCTACGTGTCACAAGTCTGGCGGCAGCGTTCTGAACCAGCTGAAGACCCCTAATGCTGGACTGTGGTAACCCTGAAAATAAAACATTACAATAATCTAGTCTAGAAGAAACAAAAGTATGAATCAGGGTCTCAGCATCAACCATGGACAGGATGGGACGGATCCTCGCTATATTTCTCAGATGGAAAAAAGCAGTCCTAGTAACATCCCTGATGTGAAGGTCAAAAGACAACGTGGGATCAAAAATTACCCCAAGGTTCCTCATTTTGTCCGTATGATGTATGACACACAAACCCAGGCTGAGCGCCAGCTGATCAAACTGATGCCGATGTCTCGCTGGACCAAGAACCATCATTTCAGTCTTATCAAAGTTTAAAAGTAGGAAGTTACATAAGTAACATACAAATAAATTATTAAAAAATCATACAAAATCGCAGGGTGTTCAAATACTTATTTTCCTCACTGTATGTAGGAATGGGCTGGTTGTCTACCTGGGTGGTTGCTCTCTAGGACCCATGACAGTTCTGTGGTGCCATGGATGCCATAAAGCACAACACTACGGCATTTGAGTCAAAGTGTATGACTCATTTTTGTGTCACAAGATGTCCCATTTGCACCATGCTTCGAAATGTGAACAAAGCTTCCCTCCACCCTTCTCTGCATTGAGCAGAAGGAATGGCAGTTGGAGCCTTTTAATACTTTTAAGGGCTCTCTGTGTGGCTAAAGAACAAATGTACGTAGTCCAGCCACGTTCAAGGTCACAGGAAACTTTAGCTTCTAAATGTAATTTCTGGACATATTTCTGCTCCCTGCCATCTTGATAAAAATTAATATGCAGTGAGCCATGAGTGCTTCTGTCTCTCTATGAACAGGGGCAGGGGAAACAGATTCCCCAGAAAACCGGGGAAATTCCGTGCACAATGCATGCACATGTGGCCAAATCAAGACTGTAAACAGGAGGATAGAAAAGTTCAGAGCACAGAGGGAGAGTTGCTTCAGACAGACAGATACACAGACACACAGTAGCCTCTTTCTGCTTTGCGATAATTAGAATTTGCAATAAACAGCACCAAGTTAAATTAAATTCTGAGCTCAGGCTTAAAGATTTGCTGGATGTATTTGCAACTAATAAAAGTCTTCACAAAGCTGAATGTCAGTGTTTTTGAATGTAATGGAAATAGTTACCTTTTTCCCCACCAAAAATGTGTTAAAATTCAGAAGGAACCCACCATACCAGTGGCCTCCTGGTGGTTATTTCACTTCTCAGCCAAAGTGGAAGAAACGGTTGTCATTTTGCTGTTACAACCACAATGCTTTCATGTGCTGAACATCAATGGAACATGAAAATTTTTAATCATGTTTTGTTTATAAGATGAAATTTATTATTAGCAACATTGTGAGATACGACAAACTTAATGAAATAATTATAGCAAAATCTGTTGAAGCTTCTTTTGTACATTATTCATCTCAGCATTACATCTTTATTAAAAAGTTATACTTTTGCACAAATAAACCAATATAAATAATGCTTTACTTTGATGTGTTCTGCACATTCTGTGGGCATGTGCATGAATTTAGATCACACAGCATTTAGTTAAAACCTCAGTTTACTTATATTCAAATCTAGGTCTTACTTTTGTATTCACTATGTTGATACTTTAGTCATAATTCATAGATTTAAATAATATTCCTTGTACAAAGAGAATTGGGAGGCTGCTATGCACTGCTTGAATATATAATCTATTATGAGGTTACTCATACTTCTGACATTTTCTGTTTACATAATTCCTTTAGCAATTTTTTTGCAAAACAAGTACAACTATTCACCTATTCATGATTTTTTTTCTTACACAATCTCAGCTGAAAAGAAATGAAACATAAATTATTAATTTTCCACATAAAGCACCATTAAAGTCTGTTTCACATCTGTGACAAATTATGCAGCAGCACTGCTGTAGCGATTAAATAGGGCCCATATAAAATGGATTAAATCCAAAGTAAGAGTAATGACACAAACTAAATATCCTCCATAGAACAACATACAAAAACCCAGTTTGGAAAGGTGACAAATAAATCACAAACTGTGAACTGCTGGAAACCCTGCAGTTCTGCAAGAACACAACCGATCTCCTGATCAGTGCCACGTCCAGTGGCGCTAAGACAAGGCACACTACTACAAGGTGAATGTTTGATCAGTAGAATGTTCAGAAGATCATCAGGAAGGTGACTCAGGAGGTGAGAGTTGTAGCAGGCGTGGCCTGACCCACGATTGACAGTCAACATTTCACCACAGAGTGAGAAAAATCACAATAATAATAATAACAATAATAAAAAAATAGAACACAATGCTAAAGTACCCTCGGCCATATGAGCATGTCATCAATGAAAGAGTGTGCAGAAAAATGTGACCTTTTGACCACTTAGAATAGGTCCAGGTTCACCATCTTTGAACTTGTCTAAAGTCTGTGTCCCAAGAATGTTCCCTGTGAATTTGAAAAATAGGACAGAAAATAGGATGACTGACCGGGAACCACAAGACCTCCACAACACTAGAGCACAATAGGGAACGGCTGAAAAACTAACAGGGGACAGAACACACATCAGGAGGGTGACCGAGCAGCCTGACCTGAGTCCAAAGCGGAGGAGGAATGAAAGTCATGTGGCAGCCGTGCGGCAAACACAAATCGGTCAAAACCCCAGACAGGGTTCGGCGAGGACTGTCATAAGCAACAGCGGGGTCTGGAGGACGACAGTGGGGTCTGTCAAGCTGCATGGGAGGGTCTGGGGGACGGCTATGGTGTCCATCAACATCTACAGGTGAGTAACACGGCTGGTCTGGAGGACTATATTGGGCTACAAAGGAGCCAGGGGGTCGGCCACAAGGGCCGTAAAGGTCCACCGGTGAGTTGGGGGGTCGGTCTGGGAATGTACTAAGGACTATGGAGGAGTCAGGGGGAATGACTGAATACAGTGACAGGGGTCGAAGAAGGACCAGGGTCAGACACATTACCCGAAATAGCTGTACTGAGATGGTGGAAATAGCTGGGGGAAGCCAATTCACATGCAGGGCCGAAAGTGGGGGAAACACGATTCAGGAGGAGACACACCACATGGGGAAGCCAATGGGACAAATAACCAATTAATAAAACCTTGATAAACCAATAGGGCAAAAGAGGGGAGGACAAACAGACAGAAGACAATGAGGGAAAAAAACAAGTAAAAATAGAACCTATAGTACGAGAAAACCAATATAATGACCTACTGCAAAGATAAACATTCCCAAAATGCTCGATATCTGAAAAGCAAAAACGACAAACAGTGACCAAACATGAGGAAGAGACCTGCCCAATCATAAAAAATACAACAGACAGAAACCAATACACCAAAACAGTACGAGGGCCATGGAAAACAAAAGAATGAACAAAATAACTGCATGGAGAGCAGAACCTTCCAACAAAGGAATGCAAAAGGTAAAAAACACAGCGGAACAGACGTAGGGGGCCATCAAAAATGGATATACTGACAAAAGAACAGAAAAGGGGCAAAATGAGTAATGGTGTGAGGAAATAATTTGCTTTACCTGAGAACCAAAAAAACAAAAAAAAAACAAAGCAACCACTGATTTGAAACAATACAAGAATCATGGCAGATAAAAAAAAACAAAAAGGACTACACAGGGGAGAACAGCTTAACAAAAGGATGCAAAAAGTGAAAAAAGCAATAACCTAACCACAGAGGGCACTCAAAAACTGTTGGCAGACTGAAAGACAACACACTAAACCACTGAGGTGGGGTACCGAACCATTTTAACCAAAAATGCATTTCATAAGGGGGCCAAGAAAATGGAACATACTTGTAACATAGTAGACAGGAGAAAATGACAAATAACTGGGGTGTTGACAGAGATAAAAGACATAACCAGATATTTACTTAGTGCATACGGCTGTTTATCCAAAGAGCACAATGGGAAGAGAAAAAAAAGAAAAAGATTAGCTAAGAAACAAAACAAAGAAAGACTAGCCGCCCAGGAAGCTGTGACATCTGTGATAGTCTCTGGGACCTTGACTGGCACTGATGATCGGGGCTGAGGCAGGATCTCAGGAGAAGTTAGCACAGCTGAAGCTCGTGGAGAAGACTGTGCTGTGGGAGATCTAACAGGTGCCGCTGAAAGACTTGGGGACGTGTGCAACTCTCCCATTCCCCCTAGCATGTGCACTGCTGAGGGCAGTGATGGCGTGAGTCTCTCTGTCAAATCTGCTGACAGTTTAGAAGATGGAGTCGGCACCGACAGATCCAAAACCAGAGGCTCGGTGGGGCTCTCTGCTGGCTCTGCTGCTGACGTAACCAGCACAGCGGCCGGACATGGAGGTGGGCATGCCATCATTGTTTCAGTTTGCTTGTGCGGGGCTAGAAGTTGTAGAGGTGTGGATACCACTGGTAATTCTGCTGGTGGGCCAGAAGACACGGGCGGCGCCGCTGGATCGTAAGATGCGTGCACAGATGAGGACTCTGGGGATGCTGCAGATGATTCAGGTGGCATATGTGCTGAAGAGGTCTCGGCAGATGCCGCTGGTGATTCTGATAAGGTGAACTCTGGGCTGAGTTGCGGACATGTGGACGCTTCTTCTTCCTCTCTCGCTGGTGCGAGGGAAGTGAGTGGCTCCACGTGATCCGAAGGCATGGATGCTAATGTTTCCAAATGCAGGCACTCAGCTGAGCATTGTGGCAATGTGCTTTCTCCTGATGGCTTGGCAGGCAGTTTAGGAGACCGGAGTGCTTCTGGAAGTGTAACTACCGCCAAGGTGTCAGGCAACAAATGAGCTTCTGTTTGCAAGGACGTGGAGCTCAAAATTGTTTGGTGCAGCAGTTGAGGTGTGCGAGGCTTGTGTGGGGCTGGCACCGGGGGTTAGTGAGGCGTGGCTGGCATTGGTGCTGCATATGGCCGCAGAGACGGTCCTGTAGGCTGATAGTGCACTGCCGGATTACAGATTGCAGAGCGCCTAGGCGCAGGTACAGGTGGATTGGGCGTGTCCGGAGTTGATTCAGACAGCTGCAGAGGCACCAGCTGCGAAAAACGTGGAGGCATGACTGCTGCGTAGGACAGCGTTATGGACTGTGGTTCTTCTGAACAAGCGGCATAAATGTCTGACTCGAACAAAAAATCAATAGGGTCCTCAATGCATGACGGTAACTGACCCAGCTTGAATAGGGTTTTTATTTTGGCTAACTAACTCAGGATGAGCTGACACAACTCCTGGCTTGGTTTGAAGGAGCTGGTCAAGAGTAGAAAACACAAGTTTCCTGCTCTGTTGACCTGGATTGTCCCAGTACTCAAAAAATAGGTGCTGAATCTTAAAAAAGAATGTTGCTGTCTTTTGGAGTGCTGACTCCTCTGCCTCTGAAGAATCATCATCCAAATCGACTCAATCTGAGTCGCAGTCTGAGAGAGGAGAGACAGATGGCAGGTGCATCTTGGGCTGTCTTACCCAGTCAGGGAGTCTCTCCTCAGCAAAGAGGTCATCTAGATCTCCTAGTTCAGGAAAAAATTTGTATAGCCAGGTGTTGGCTTCAACTAACTCCCACGCCTGATCCAGATAATCAAACTTCTCTCGGGGAGTGTAGGTGTTGCGAAAACAGACAAAAAAGAAGTGGATATCTGACAAAATCTCCTTAATTGTGGTCAAGTCCTGGTTTTCGACAGGATCAATGCTCCAGTCAAGGCAGGACATGGGTCTGCTGTTTCCCAGTTCAGGGTAGTTGGTTCTGTCATGCTGTAAGGCAACGTGGCTCAGAGAGGGTGGGGACACAAAGGCAGACTCACACACAGGAGCAAAGGATTGAACAAAAAAAAAGGCTTTATCTCAAAAGCAGCCAGTTGTTCGGTACACAGAGTAGCAGTCAGCGTGGCAGAGGTATCAGGCAAGGTTAAGGCTGAGGTGTGGTCAAAAATGGGCTGAGGTCAAAAATACAGTAACACAGAGTTCAAAGGCTAAGACAAAACCATGATGCAAAAATACAAAGCAAAGTCAAAAAATCAGCAAGGCAATCAGGACTATGACAAGAGGCTTGGACGAGGTTTACAGAAACAACGAACTAGCAAGAAGAACCAAATACACAAGGCTTAAATAACAGAGGTGGCAATCACAGCAAACAAGGCACGTGTGGGGAACAAAGAGACAAAGATGAGATCAAGAGGGTGCAGTCAGGCAAAAAGCAAAGCAGACAGAAATGGAGGCATGGAGGGAGGAAAAAAAGATGAGGTGAGCAGGTGCAAGAGAGTGCAGTAGAATGAACACTAAGCAGACAGAAATAAACTGAAAGGTGAATCCTAAATATAATGCAAAAGAATCTATACATGGAACGAGCAAAGAAACAAAACCAAGAAAAACAAAGGTGAGAACTGGAAAGTGATCAACAAGACAATTAAAGGCAGGGGCTGAAATTAATGTGTGACAAAATCAAAAAATTAACAGAAATTACAAGCAATGACTCTAGTGGTAAAATGCAAAATAATACCAGTTACTAATGTAATCCTAAACTGAAAAACAAATACAGAGGATCAAAGTGTAAAGCAGATACAGACAGAAAGTGACAAAGACCAAAGCAGGGGAGGACATGGGACCTGACAGGGACAGACGTGACACACTGTGGCTCGATTCACTGTGCCCCGACTGCATGTGACACACGAGTCATGTTATCAAATAGCTGATAGTCTGGAGAAGACATAACACATGCTCATCAGTTGGACGGGGTAGTCTTCTAACTAAGAAGTTTTTTGGGCCACCTTTCCTCTGTTGTGAGAAATAAATACAAAGATGCTGACGTCCACAGAATTGACTTTTGATAGGAAAAAAATGACTGAAAAAAAAACCTGAAAAAATGGGCGGGTATTGGGATACCCGTCTGCTACTGCGGGCAGGTATAGCCAGGTAGCGTACATGTAAATCTATGCTACCGGCCCAGCAACGCCTCAGTAAGTGATAATAATACTGATTATAGATTTTACTGATTTTTTGTTTTTTATGTCCAGCAAGGAATGTACTGTGGCCAGCCTGAGGCACACCTGTGCAATAATCATGCTGTCTAATCAGCATCTTGATCTGCCACACCTGTGAGGTGGGATGGATTATCTCAGCAAAGGAGAAGTGCTCACTAACACAGATTTAGACAGATTTGAGGGGAGGTGATGGTCTAGTGGTTAAGCTGTTGGGCTTGAGTCCAGAAGAACATGGGTTAAAATCCCCGCCTGACTGGAAAATCACTAAGGGCCCTTGGGCAAGGCCTTTAATCCCCTATTGCTCCCGGTGTGTAGTGAGCGCCTTGTATGGCAGCACCCTGACATCGGGGTCAATATGAGGCATAATTGTAAAGCTTTGAGCGTCTGATGCAGATGGAAAGGGGCTATATAAATGCAGTCCATTTGTTAACAGTATTTGAGAGAAACAGGTCTTTTGTGTATATAGAAAATATTTTGGATGAGTTTAGCTCATGAAAAATGGAAGCAAAAACAAAAGTGCTGTATTTATATTTGTGTTGAGTGTAAATATGTTTCAAATTCTTTGAGCAGATGGGACGGTTTTTCAAATTCAGTTCATTCTAAGGGCCCATTCACACACACACACACAGCGAATACATACAACTCCACATCGCGCAGCTGCTGTGAAGAAAAAATGAATAAAAAATACATGCTGTGACAGTTCCATGCATGCGGGAACACAGCAGCTTTTCAGCCGCTGTGTGCACAAATAGTTGTAGCAACAGGTGTACGAGGCGTTGGAAGCAGCTACAATTCTACACATTTTGCACACGATTCCTGCTTCATGCGCTCTTTATGCGCAAATCGACCAAATTGGCACTATGTGTGAAGGGCCCTAACAGAGATACTAAGAGCCCCATTTTACTGGTTAATGGGCACAGATGCCAACAACAGTAAGACTTGCATTTCTCCTCCAGGCTCCCCTGCACATCTTTTGCATTTCATCGCCACATTTAAACAGCATAAGTGGGACCCTGAGGCAGTGCCGGAGTGTCATATCCAGGTGAAAATGGAGACTGTGTCATGTTTCATTCTGTCTGCAGTCTATGTTGCTGTCATTTAAAGCACACACACTCACACACACGCTCTCCTGGGCTGGTTTTCCACCTACACTGCAGCTCTGCCGCATGTGCATTTGCTGTTTGTGAGCACTGTGTTACTGAGCTGTGCAGTTCACCAAATAAGCATGAAGAAATAGCAGTGGGTGATTTCTGGATTGTTACAGAATCTGAACATTTCCACTGTTTTTTAATTGCGTTGTATTTGGATCCAGTCTAAGTGGTTGTCCTGCAGTCGTGTGTCTTACAGTCACCTTCATGAATGTCATTTTCCCCTCAGTGATTTGCTCAGTGTGGAGCTTTAATTGAATCTGAGGCCGAGGAGACGGTGTCAGTTGACTGAGAGGTGTGTGTCAGCTGTACAGTAAAACCACAGCACAGTCATGATCAGCGCACAGCTCAGCACCCTTCACACCAGGTGGTTACCAGTGAAATCAAGTCCTCTGTGAGAAATACAGAGGGAGACTTTTCAGGGCTTGTTTGGTGAAGAAGTGATGGACAGAAGCAAATAAATAACTGATACAAACAACATGAAGATACTGTACATGTCTACTGTGCAGACTGAAAGGACTAGAATGTTCTATCATTGTCTATCAAATTGAAAATTGACCAATCGCACCCAGACAGAGATGTAAAACATTTAGAATAAGCACCAGCATCCCACGGTGAAAATGAACGCACAACCAAGGGCTGCAGAATGACTGAATTGCTTTACTGAGTATTTCTAACACAATGTCAGCAACACAGTAGCCCATCCTAGATAAAATAGTAAGATATCTTTTGACAGTCCCTCAAAGTCAAGGAAAATTGTCTTCTAGCTTCAGTGGCAAAGATGGTTTGTTCTCATGTGGCTGAGTCCAATACGCTATCTTCCTGCAGTGACAAGACATATCCATCCAACAGAGACTTCAACAGAAGGGGCTGTGCACTCCTCATGTTCTTCTCTTCCACTTCTTTCCTCCTGGTTTGTTTGAAGTGATCCACTCCTTGATCTATGATGGATCTCCAGGTGGTTCTGTCTTAGGGTAGTAAGGTTTTCTGTCTGTTAACATCAGTGCTGCTGCTCTTGAATGTTGCTTTAAGGATGTCAAAGTGATTCTTTTCTCCTCAGTCAGTGCATTCTGAATTCTTCTCCCAAGCCTGATTAAATGAGGATGCTTGCATCAGGACCAGCATTGAGGATAAATTCAGCCAAAACAAATATGCAGCTCACCAATCAAATTTCTTTATTGATTTGGTTGAAGCCTCAGGTTAAGAACAATCACCACTGGTCAGTGGTGGGCACAGTTCCGATAATCCGATAACTGATAATTATCGAAGATAAAGTTTTCATTATCGGATTATCTTTTCAGATAACTTTGAAAACCATTATCGGACTAATTATTGTCTGATAAATTTTTGTCCGATAATTTTTAGACCGTTAACGTGGTAAACAAAGGTGAACAGATGTGTAGTTCTACCCTCTGCAAACAGAGGAGAAACTGCTTCTAGAAGAAACTGCTCTATCCTCTGCAGACAAAGGAGAACTGGTCACAAAAAAAAACTAATTTCTTTTAACCCCATACAGATACGCGGCCAATATCACCCAAGTCATCCAGAGGCATACATTTTTAACTTATGGTTCAAATTTTAACCAAACCTATTTCGGACAAATTATTTAAATTAACATCACATCTGAAGTTTTATAAAGTGAAAATATCAGATATATGTTTTAGTTTTAAAGTAATGCGCTAATTTTTAAGGTTTTAGTGTGAACATGCTGTGTCCAGATACATTATGGGTGATAGGGTAATTGTTGTGCTGCCTTGGGTTACTGCTGTGTCTGCCTCACTCCCCCTCCCTTCCTGTGTCTGCTGGAGCCACTTTTAGAACTGACTGGATTCACCTGCTCACACTCATTAACCACCTGTACAAATACCTCATCTCTCCATGCTCTCAGACGCCGGAAACTCAGTTGCCTACAGGTTTCTTCGGCCTCGTCTTTGGATTTCTCTTGGTGCCTATTTCAGTTGCGATACTAACTCTGTGTTCCCTTTGTCCTCAGAGCTCCTGGTTCCCTCTGCTCCACTGTGCCACCTGGTCCTGTTCTGTGCTGGTCCTAGACTTCTGTGTTTGGGGTGTGACGTTCCTGTCTCACGTTAGCTCCAGCGGTCTCTCCCTCCTCCAGTGCTTGGCTTCTTGGCTTGTGACACTTTTTACACACTTCAATAAATCATTCTCTTTTGTATTTTGGCTTGCTTTCTGCATTTTGAGTCCAATCACTGTTTTCTCAGGTTTATACCTAACAGGAGTTTCCGGCCACGAATGGACTCGGTGGAAGTAGAGCAACTTCGCCTGGCCCTCAGCTCGCAGGGAAAGTTAATCGGTCAACAACAACAACATCTAGCTGCCTTATCTGAACAACAGAAATCCCTGGAGTCACAGGTATCTCAACTATGCAGTAGCATCTCAGTAATCTCTCAGCGCTTAGCAGATAGCTTAGCTTTAGCCGCCCCAACAACAGCGCCATCAGCCGAGCCAGCTGCCATTAGCGTTAACTCCCCCGCGTCAGGAACCTTTCCTCTGTCACCCCGAGCCGTACACCGGTTCAGTGGATAAATGCGCATCATTCCTGCTTCAGTGTTCACTTGTTTTCTCACAAAGACCATCTATGTATACCACTGATAAAGATAAAATAGCTTACCTGGTTAGCTTGCTTCAGGGGGAGGCCCTGGAGTGGGCTACCGCATTATGGGCACAGCAGTCACCAGTTCTAGCGTCCTTTAGTCAGTTTGAGCAGGAATTCTGGACGGTCTTCGATCATCCGATGCGGGGGCAAGCGACCTCCCAGCAGCTGTTGTCCCTCAAACAGGGGAACTGTAGTGTGGCGGCGTACTCCATTGAATTATGCATTTTGGCAGCCGAATAGGGCTGGAACGCCGCTGCGCTGCAGAGCGTCTTTATCAACGGCCTATCTGAGACGCTCAAGGACGAGCTGGTGGTCCGCGATCTACCCTCTTCCCTCGATAACCTCATTTCATTAGCCATTAAAATTGATAATCGTTTGAGGGAGAGACGGTGGGAGAGAGGCCGAAGGGCTGCGCACGTATCTTCCCCTCAGATCCCTCCGCATGCAGACCCTGTTCCTTCTTCCTCACGCTCCACTGGGATTGCACTCCCCGCGCTCACAGCGCCCCCTACAGAGGAACCCATGCAGCTCAGTAGGGCCTGATTGACTCCTGAAGAACGTAGCCGGCGCTTGTCAGCCGGGGAGTGTCTGTATTGCAGCGCCCGGGGTCATATTATTCGCGAATGCCCAGTTCGGCCAAAAGAGAACACTCGCCAATAGACCATGGGCTATTGGTGAGCCAAACTCATTTCACAGGGGGTAACAATTCGCGTACCCAAATCCCGGGTACACTTTTTTTTCCAATCAATCATTCAAACTCCAGGCTCTTTTAGATTCTGGTGCAGATGCCAATTTTCTAGATCCTAGTGTTATTAATCAGGCTCATATTCCGGTAATTGAACTATCCTCCCCAATCCAGGTTTCGGCACTTAATGGTACTCCTCTCCCCTCTGTAACTCATCAGACTGTTCCTGTTTCTTTGCTAGTGTCGGGTAATCATCATGAGTCAATTCAATTTTTCGTTTACTCATCCACTCCACCTATCGTTTTAGGGCACCCATGCTTACTCGTACATAATCCTGATGTTGATTGGCCAACTGGGTCCATCTCCCGGTGGAGCGAAGCCTGTCACCTCCGTTGTCTCCGTTCGTCTGTTCAGCCTATACAGAGTTCCAGGGAGTCTATTATTTCCCCAGTAGACCTCTCTATTATTCCCAAAGAGTACCATGACCTTCAAGAAGTCTTCAGCAAGAGCTGTGCGCTATCGTTACCTTCTCACCGACCGTATGACTGCTCCATCAATTTGCTTCCGGGCACGGAACTTCCCTCCAGCCGCCTGTACAGTTTGTCGCGCCCAGAGAGGGAATCAATGGACCAGTATATTCAAGACTCCCTGGCTGCAGGTCTTATTCGTCCCTCCTCCTCGCCGTTAGGGGCAGGCTTCTTTTTTGTGGAGAAGAAGGACGGGACACTTCGTCCCTGCATAGATTTCCATGGGTTAAATACCATAACTGTTCGCAACCGATATCCTTTGCCTTTACTAGACTCCGCCTTTGACTCTCTGCAGGGAGCAGCCATTTTTTCCAAGCTTGATCTTAGGAATGCTTACCACCTAGTCTGTATTAAAGAGGGAGATGAGTGGAAGACTGCATTTAACATGCCCCTGGGGCATTTTGAATATCTAGTTATGCCTTTCAGTCTCACTAACGCTCCCGCCGTCTTTCAAGCTTTGGTTAACGATGTCCTCCATCACTATCTCAACCGTTTTGTTTTTGTGTACTTAGACGACATACTCATTTTTTCTAAACATTTGCCTGAACACATCCAACATGTCCGTCTACGGCTCAGATGCCTCTTAAAAAACAGTCTCTTTGTCAAAGCCGAGAAATGTGCCTTCCATCAAACCTCCATGTCCTTCCTGGGTTTCATTTTTGAACACAATCAGATTAGACCAGACCCTGCCAAAGTCTCTGCCGTGGTGAAGTGGCCACCACCCTCCAATCGTAAACAATTGCTCATTTTTATCGTCGTTTCATCCATAACTTTAGTCAAGTAGCAGCCCCCCTCCATAAACTCACTTCTTCCACGTCCTCTTTTCACTGGTCCACTGAAGCCGAACGAGCTTTCCAGGCCCTTAAACATAGGTTTACTACCGCCCCTGTCCTTATCCAACCTGATCCGGACCACCAGTTCGTCGTGGAGGTTGATGCCTCCGACATCAGGATCGGGGTCGTTCTCTCCCAGCGGGCTGAGGGCGACAACCAACTGCACCCTTGTGCTTTTTTTTCCCGGCGGCTCTCTCCCGCTGAGTGCAACTACAACGTTGGTGACTGGGAACTCTTGGCCATGAAGGAAGCGCTGGAGGAGTGGAGACACTGGTTGGAAGGTACGTCTATCCCTTTTGTTGTAAGGACTGATTATAAAAACCTAGCCTACATTCAAAGTGCTAAGAGACTCAACTCCAGACAGGCCAGGTGGTCTTTGTTTTTTGATCGATTCAATTTCACTCTTACTTACAGACCGGGTTCCAAGAACATTAAGCCCGATGCCCTGTCCCGCCAGTTTTCTCCTGAGAACTACTCCCCTTCTCCAGACTGCATCCTTCCCAGCCACATGATCTTGGGAGCTCTCACTTGGGACATTGAGCAAGTCATCCAAGAGGCTCAAAAGACTCATCCCAACCTTGGAGGAGGACCTCCCGGCCGCCTTTTTGAGCCTGCCTCAGCCAGATCAGATGTCCTGCAGTTCGTTCACTCCTCCAAACTCTGCTGTCATCCCGGCATTCGTAGGACTATCCATTTAGCTCAGCAGAATTTCTGGTGGCCCTCACTCCAAGCAGACACCCGGGAGTTTGTCAATGCCTGCACCATCTGCGCTAGAAATAAGTCATCCCACCAACAGCCATCGGGTCTTCTTCATCCGCTCCCCACTCCTGGCCGTCCATGGTCCCACATCTGTCTGGATTTTGTCACCGGTTTACCTCCCTCAAACGGAAACACGGTCATACTCACCATTCTGGACCGGTTTTCTAAGGCAGCACACTTTTTGGCCCTTCCCAAGTTATCTTCGTCGTTGGAAACTGCTAACCTTCTAGTCCACCATGCATTCCGGCTGCATGGCATTCCCCTGGACATCGTGTCAGACCGAGGATCCCAGTTTACGTCACAAGTCTGGAATGCCTTCTGTGCAGCTTTGGGGGCTTCGGTCAGTCTCTCATCCGGGTTTCATCCCCAGACCAACGGGCAGGCGGAGCGCGCTGTCAGATTTTTAGATACACGGCACACGCTCACCCTCCGATGAGTGTGTTTGTGTAAAACCAGCTCTCCGTCTCTGGGGTCCGACCTTCGTGTCTCCACGGGTATTACCCGGCAGGGCTGCACAAAGGCTGTTCAAGCTGGTGGCGAGGAGATTCGTCTAGCTGCTCACTGCCTCCATCCGGACGTCCACCCCGCTGAAGCTGATCTCGCACCCCGGTCGAATAGCCTTCTCAGGAACCAGGATACGAACCGGCCACGCCCGTTAACGGCAGCTCTCCTCTTATGGATCAGAGCTCTTGGAATGTTGCTAGATTTTAAATTTAGTGTCTCGTACAGCGAGTCCCCAGGATGTGTTATTTTCATTAAAAAAAACAGACTAACCTTTTACAGCCTTTTGATGTTGTACACCCAATAAACTTTAACTTTTACACCTTAAGAAGCATCAATAATCCAATGTCTGAGCCTTAACACTTTAACTGCATGCTTGGAATTTTATTGCAGGTTTTGCAAGTGCCGATAACATAATCAAAATAGGTTATATGGTGATAATTTCACAACAGTAATTCAAGTATAATTAGAATAATGATTGGCAGAAATTTTTGTTTTTAATTCAATAATCTGACTGATCTTACTTTGACTGGGACTGGATTGTTTCTCAACAAATTTTTTCTAGGAGTGAGGGAAGGAGGCTTTCGAGGTTAAGGTCTCCAGCTCGAACTTGATTTCCTCTTCATCAGCTATTAGTCGTTAGCTGACCACGATCCTTGTGTGATGTTGTAATCCTTCAGGAAGTTAATCCACATAAGAATTTATTCCGTCTTCAATCAACCAAAAGTTGATCTAATCCATTCTGGTATGCTGTGATATTCCTTGAGAGAGAAATCGTTGAACATTCCCCACTCAGACTTAAGGCCAGTGGTTATCCTCCATTGTTCTGCTACTCCGTGACTGGACGGCCTGAGTGGGAGTTGAAATCTCTCTCAAATGATCTTTTATGGCTCCAGTCCTCTCACTCCACGATTCCAATTGCTGCTCACAAGATGGTCAAGTCTTGTGATCTCCTCGTAGCAGGGGAGTAGTGGCAACAGCACCTTTCCCTGCAAGAATAACCCCATTTTCTGGTGTTTCAATAAGTTATATATGTTCTTGACTCCAGTCATCCTCAGATGATCTTGGTTACCATGGGGACACTGTTGACTCAAAACCTCCTCCCTTCTCCTTCTGCTTTACTGGAAATCCCCGCAGCCCCTACCAGTAACTTATTTCTCAAGTTCCTCTTTTCCGTTAACACTTCAGCTTTTCTGAGAATTCATTCTTTTAAATCATTTCTTTAGAATCACATCAATCATATTCAATCATTTCATTACAACTCTCTTTCACATAAAAACAATTCATATGATCATATACAAACATTCTCATTCCTTATTATTCATTTCATATTTTACTAACATTTTAATCATTTGATCAGTTGTTTAACATCAGCTTTTCTTGTCCACTTGCAACATCTTCTTCACTTCCTCTTTTTCTCTGACTCTGCACTCTTTATGAAAAACAACTCATATAATCATTCATTTCACTTATTCGTAAAATACATTTTCTAATCAACTCTTAATTTTAACACATTAATACTTCATTTGATCATACTTGTCATGTTAGAATCATTCTTAGACATACTCCCTCGTCTTCACCACCGAGTGGGCCTCCCCATTTCCAATGGAAAAGTCCGGTATGACCTCACTTACTCCTGGAAGGTACCAAACACTGTGCAGTTTAATCCAACAGCATGTATGTTAATTCCATGGCACGTATTATATTCCAAGATGAAAACAAGCTGAAAGCAAGCTTAAAGTCATCTTTCCTGACAGCGCCAACCAGGAATTAGAAGCCGCCCTTCGCTGTGACGCCTCCTCTCATCCTTCCTCCTGGAGTGCTCACCTGCCATGGATTGAATATGCACATAATTCTCAGGTGAGCGCAGCCACCGGCTTGACGCCCTTTGAGTGCTCTGTGCGTTACCAACCACCTCTGTTTCCTGCTCAGGAATTGACTCTCTCTGTGCCTTCAGCTCAGGCCCATTTGCAGCAATGCCACCGAGTCTGGCGGACTGTCCGCTCTGCCCTTCTCCAGACGAGAGAGAGGACTGCCCGCCATGTAGACCAGCAATGTGCCCTGGCCCCCCACTGGCCAAGAAGCTGGCTCCTCAGTACCTGGGTCCATTTGTTGTGGATTAAGTCGTCAACCCTGTTGCTGTTAAGCTCAAGTTGCCTCGTTCCCTCAGGATCCATCCTGTTTTTTATGTGTCTCATCTCAAACCAGTTTATTCCAGCACCTTGTGCCCACAGGCCGTTCCCCCGCCTCCCACACGGGTTGTGGATGGCCATCCTGCCTGGACTGTGAGCCGCATCCTTGACGTGCGTCGCCGGGGCTTCCAGTATCTGGTGGACTGGGAGGGGTATGGTCCGGAGGAGTGTTCCTGGGTCTCGCGGGGCCTTATTTTGGATCCCTCCCTCATCTCTGCTTTCTATCGGGCATATCCCGATAGGCCTGGTAGGTCGCCTGGGGGCTCCCGTTGAGGGGGGGGGGGTCCTGTTGTGCTGCCTTGGGTTGCTGCTGTGTCTGTCAGCATGAAGATACTGGAAAAGGGAGTGGAACCTGAGCTGAGAACAGAGGCGAAGATCTGTGAGCTATATAGATTCATGCGGAGAAAGAGCACAACAGATACACTCCTGTGAGAGTGCTGTTGGAGAAGTGATGTTTGATGGTTGGACTTAAGATGAATGAGCTTACAACCCCAATTTCAATGCAGTTGGGACGTTGTGTAAAATGTAAATTGCTCATTTTGAAATGGATCCCTGCAACAACTTTCAAAAAAGCTGGGACAGTGGTATGTTTACCACTGTGTTACATCACCTTTAATTCTAACAACACTCAATAAGCTTTTGGGAACTGAGGACACTAATTGTCAATCAATCAATTCAATCAATTTTATTTATATAGCGCCAAATCACAACAAACAGTTGCCCCAAGGCGCTTTATATTGTAAGGCAAGGCCATACAATAATTACGTAAAAACCCCAACGGTCAAAACGATCCCCTGTGAGCAAGCACTTGGCGACAGTGGGAAGGAAAAACTCCCTTTTAACAGGAAGAAACCTCCAGCAGAACCAGGCTCAGGGAGGGGCAGTCTTCTGCTGGGACTGGTTGGGGCTGAGGGAGAGAACCAGGAAAAAGACATGCTGTGGAGGGGAGCAGAGATCAATCACTAATGATTAAATGCAGAGTGGTGCATACAGAGCAAAAAGAGAAAGAAACACTCAGTGCATCATGGGAACCCCCCAGCAGTCTAAGTCTATAGCAGTATAACTAAGGGATGGTTCAGGGTCACCTGATCCAGCCCTAACTATAAGCTTTAGCAAAAAGGAAAGTTTTAAGCCTAATCTTAAAAGTAGAGAGGGTGTCTGTCTCCCTGATCTGAATTGGGAGCTGGTTCCACAGGAGAGGAGCCTGAAAGCTGAAGGCTCTGCCTCCCATTCTACTCTTACAAACCCTAGGAACTACAAGTAAGCCTGCAGTCTGACAGCGAAGCGCTCTATTGGGGTGATATGGTACTATGAGGTCCCTAAGATAAGATGGGACCTGATTATTCAAAACCTTATAAGTAAGAAGAAGAATTTTAAATTCTATTCTAGAATTAATAGGAAGCCAATGAAGAGAGGCCAATATGGGTGAGATATGCTCTCTCCTTCTAGTCCCCGTTAGTGCTCTAGCTGCAGCATTTTGAATTAACTGAAGGCTTTTCAGGGAACTTTTAGGACAACCTGATAATAATGAATTACAATAGTCCAGCCTAGAGGAAATAAATGCATGAATTAGTTTTTCAGCATCACTCTGAGACAAGACCTTTCTCATTTTAGAGATATTGCGTAAATGCAAAAAAGCAGTCCTACATATTTGTTTAATATGCGCTTTGAATGACATATCCTGATCAAAAATGACTCCAAGATTTCTCACAGTATTACTAGAGGTCAGAGTAATGCCATCCAGAGTAAGGATCTGGTTAGACACCATGTTTCTAAGATTTGTGGGGCCAAGTACAATAACTTCAGTTTTATCTGAGTTTAAAAGCAGGAAATTTGAGGTCATCCATGTCTTTATGTCTGTAAGACAATCCTGCAGTTTAGCTAATTGGTGTGTGTCCTCTGGCTTCATGGATAGATAAAGCTGGGTATCATCTGCGTAACAATGAAAATTTAAGCAATGCCGTCTAATAATACTGCCTAAGGGAAGCATGTATAAAGTGAATAAAATTGGTCCTAGCACAGAACCTTGTGGAACTCCATAATTAACCTTAGTCTGTGAAGAAGATTCCCCATTTACATGAACAAATTGTAATCTATTAGATAAATATGATTCAAACCACCACAGCGCAGTGCCTTTAATACCTATGGCATGCTCTAATCTCTGTAATAAAATTTTATGGTCAACAGTATCAAAAGCAGCACTGAGGTCTAATAGAACAAGCACAGAGATGAGTCCACTGTCTGAGGCCATAAGAAGATCATTTGTAACCTTCACTAATGCTGTTTCTGTATTATGATGAATTCTAAAACCTGACTGAAACTCTTCAAATAGACCATTCCTCTGCAGATGATCAGTTAGCTGTTTTACAACTACCCTTTCAAGAATTTTTGAGAGAAAAGGAAGGCTGGAGATTGGCCTATAATTAGCTAAGATAGCTGGGTCAAGTGATGGCTTTTTAAGTAATGGTTTAATTACTGCCACCTTAAAAGCCTGTGGTACATAGACAACTAATAAAGATAGATTGATCATATTTAAGCTCAAATAATTAAATAATGGTAAGGCTTCCTTGAGCAGCCTGGTAGGAATGGGGTCTAATAGACATGTTGATGGTTTGGATGAAGTAACTAATGAAAATAACTCAGACAGAACAATCTGAGAGAAAGAGTCTAACCAAATACCGGCATCACTGAAAGCAGCCAAAGATAACGATACGTCTTTGGGATGGTTATGAGTAATTTTTTCTCTAATAGTTAAAATTTTATTAGCAAAGAAAGTCATGAAGTCATTACTAGTTAAAGTTAAAGGAATACTCGGCTCAATAGAGCTCTGACTCTTTGTCAGCCTGGCTACAGTGCTGAAAAGAAACCTGGGGTTGTTCTTATTTTCTTCAATTAGTGATGAGTAGTAAGATGTCCTAGCTTTACGGAGGGCTTTTTTTATAGAGCAACAGACTCTTTTTCCAGGCTAAGTGAAGATCTTCTAAATTAGTGAGACGCCATTTCCTCTCCAACTTATGGGTTATCTGCTTTAAGCTGCGAGTTTGTGAGTTATACCACGGAGTCAGGCACTTCTGATTTAAAGCTCTCTTTTTCAGAGGAGCTACAGCATCCAAAGTTGTCTTCAATGAGGATGTAAAACTATTGACGAGATACTCTATCTCACTTACAGAGTTTAGGTAGCTACTCTGCACTGTGTTGGTATATGGCATTAGAGAACATAAAGAAGGAATCATATCCTTAAACCTAGTTACAGCGCTTTCTGAAAGACTTCTAGTGTAATGAAACTTATTCCCCACTGCTGGGTAGTCCATCAGAGTAAATGTAAATGTTATTAAGAAATGATCAGACAGAAGGGAGTTTTCAGGGAATACTGTTAATGTTGGGAAGGTGTCGTGACACGGACCCACAACAGGGGGCGTTAATGAATGGACAATGGATAAGCCAAAAGGTAACAATTTAATGTTGTGAATCGCACAACGAGATACAGACAACGACAGAGAATGTGGATCGGCAATCATACATGAGGTGACGTGTGGGCAGGCTCGAAGATAGAAGACGTCTGGAGAGAGAGGAGCCGGTTACCACACAGTTTCCACCGCCAACGGATCTGAAGAACACCGGAGCCGCCAAGCCCTGCGCCCCAGGTGGCCACTGTCTTCAGCAGTCAGACCCGGTACTGCTGGCAGAGACAGAAACAGTTAGTGGTGGGTGTGTGAATACACACCCAGCAATCTTACAGTGCTTAATTCCTCCAGGAGGGAAAACCTCCACCTCCAGATACAGAATCACCCGTGCAGCTCCTGTCAGTCACTTCCCTGGAAGGAGTGAAAGGCGAAGACGTCGCGCTCACACTATCCACCAATCCAGCTTCAGACTGTATCCACAGGAAAACGGCTGCACACAGAACAATATTCAGTCTCAGAAAACCACAGCAGAGAAGGTTACCTGAATGGTAGCTGATTTCTCGGTGGGGAGGTGGAGTTGCAGTCCGGCTTTTATGGAGGATGTAGTTGATGAGTAACAGCTGGTGTTGATGATGTGTGACAGCTGTCACTCCAGTAGTTCCGATGCCCTCTCGTGCTTGAAGCCCGCACTCCAAGCAGGGCGCCATCTGGTGGTGGTGGGCCAGCAGTACCTCCTCTTCAGCGGCCCACACAACAGGACCCCCTCAACGGGCGCCTCCTGGCTGGCTCCCCATCGATGATCCAGGCAGGACGCGGTGCAGGTCCAGGGGTGCAGAGTGGTGCGGTGTGAGGTTTGAGACGTGACACATGAAAAACCGGGTGGATCCGCAGTGAAGCTGGCAGCTTTAGCTTCACTGCAGCTGGACTGAGGACTTTGAGGATGGGAAATGGTCCAATAAACCGGTCCTCGAGTTTTTGTGACTCCACTTGAAGCGGGATGTCCTTGGTCGACAACCACACCTCCTGCCCGGGCTGGTATGCAGGGGCCGGGAAACGCCGGCAGTCTACATGGGCCTTGGCCCTCGTCCGGACCTTCAACAGGGCAGAACGGGCGGTCCGCCAACACCCGACGGCACCTCCTGAGGTGGGCCTGGACCGATGGCACACCGACCTCTCCCTCCACGAGCGGGAACAATGGGGGCTGGTACCTCAAACACACCTCAAACGGGGAGAGGCCGGTGGCAGACGACACTTGGCTGTTGTGGGCGTACTCGATGCAGGCCAGATGGTTGCTCCAGGCCGTCGGGTGCGCGGAGGTCACACAGCGGAGGGCCTGCTCCAGCTCCTGGTTAGCCCGCTCTGCCTGTCCGTTTGTCTGAGGGTGTTACCCGGACGAGACACTCACGGTGGTCCCCAGTTCCCTGCAGAAACTCCTCCAGACTTGGGAAGAGAACTGAGGACCACGATCCGAGACGATGTCCGATGGTATCCCATGCAGACGCACGACGTGGTGGACCAGGAGGACTGCCGTCTCCTGGGCCGTCGGGAGCTTCGGGAGGGCCACGAAGTGGGCTGCCTTGGAGAACCGGTCCACTATCGTGAGGATGGTGGTGTTGCCCTGGGACGGCGGGAGGCCTGTGATGAAGTCCAGGCCGATGTGGGACCAGGGGCGGTGAGGCACCGGTAGAGGCTGGAGGAGGCCCGAAGTCCTTTTGTGGTCATCCTTGCCCCTGGCACAGGTGGTACAGGCCTGGACGTAATCCCGGACGTCGGCTTCCATAGACGCCCACCAGAAGCGCTGCTGGACCACTGCCACGGTTCTGCGCACCCCCGGATGACAGGAGAGCTTGGAACCGTGACAGAAGTCCAGAACCGCAGCTCTGGCCTCTGGTGGGACGTACAGTTTGTTCCTCAGGCCGGTCCCCAGGTCCGGGTTCCGTGCCAGGGCCTCCCGGACGGTCTTCTCCACGTCCCAGGTGAGGCTGGCCACGACAGTGGACTCGGGGATGATGGTCTCTGTTGGGTCCGACAACTCGGCCTCGGCATCCGATCGTTGGTTCTTGGTCCCGGGGCGGTATGTGATCTGGAAGTCAAAGCGCCCGAAGAACAGTGACCAGCGGGCTTGCCTGGGGTTCAGCCGCTTGGAGGTCCGGATGTACTCCAGGTTCCGATGGTCCGTGAAAACCGTGAAGAGCACCGTCGCTCCCTCCAACAGGTGTATCCACTCCTCAAGAGCCTCCTTCAACGCCAGGAGTTCCCGATTGCTGACGTCATAATTCCTTTCAGCCGGGGTCAACCTGAGGGAAAAATAGGCACAAGGGTGGAGAACCTTATCGGACTCCTTGCTCTGGGACAGCACGGGCTCCTATCCCTGAGTCAGAAGCATCCAATTCAACTATGAACTGGCGATTAGGATCAGGCTGCACCAGAACTGGCGCAGTCGAGAACTGGCGTTTCAACTCCCTAAACGCGGCTTCGCACCGATCCGACCAGGTGAAGGGGACTTTAGAGGAGGTCAGGGCAGTCAGGGGGCTAACTACCTGACTGTAACCCTTAATGAACCTCCGATAGAAATTCGCAAAGGCGAGGAACTGTTGCAATTTCCTACGGCTTGTTGGTTGGGGCCAATCTCTCACCGTTGCAACCTTGGCTGGGTCAGGGGCGACGGAGTTGGAGGAGATGATGAACCCCAGGAAGGACAAAGAAGTACGGTGGAACTCGCACTTCTCGCCCTTCACAAAGAGCCGGTTCTCCAACAACCGCTGCAGGACCTGACGTACATGCTGGACATGAGTCTCAGGGTCCGGAGAAAAGATGAGTATGTCATCTAGATATACGAAGACAAACCGATGCAGGAAGTCCCGCAAGACGTCATTAACCAATGCTTGGAACGTCGCGGGGGCGTTTGTGAGGCCGAACGGCATGACCAGGTACTCAAAGTGACCTAAGGGGGTGTTAAATGCCGTCTTCCACTCGTCTCCCTTCCGGATCCGAACCAGGTGGTACGCATTCCTAAGATCGAGTTTGGTGAATATTTGGGCTCCATGCAGGGGCGTGAACGCCGAATCCAACAGAGGTAATGGGTATCGATTACGAACCGTAAACTCGTTCAGCCCTCTGTAATCGATGCATGGACGGAGTCCGCCGTCATTCTTACCCACGAAAAAGAATCCCGCGCCCATCGGGGAGGTGAAGTTCCGGATCAACCCGGCAGCTAAGGAGTCCCGGATGTAGGTCTCCATTGATTCTCGTTCCGGACATGAGAGGATGTACAGCCTGCTGGACGGTTACTCAGCGCCCGGGATCAAATTGATGGCGCAATCGTACGGTCGGTGCGGGGGAAGGGTGAGTGCCAGATCCTTGCTGAAGACGTCAGCAAGATTGTGGTACTCCTCCGGCACCGCCGTCAGATTGCGGGGGGGACTTTGACCTCCTCCTTAGCTGTCACACTAGGTGGAACCGAGGATCCCAAACATTCCCGGCGGCAGGTTTCGCTCCACTGCGTCACAACCCCAGATGGCCAATCAATCCAGGGATTGTGCTTCACCATCCATGGAAACCCTAAAATCACTCGGGAGGTAGAAGGTGTTACATAAAACACAATCTCCTCCCTGTGATTCCCAGACACAACCAATGTCACGGGCTGTGTCTGGTGTGTGATTAATGGAAGAAGGGTGCCATCTAGTGCCCGTACCTTCAAAGGTGAAGGCAGAGCCACCAGAAGGAGCCCTACTTCCTTTGCCCATCTGCTATCCAGCAGATTCCCTTCCGACCCCGTGTCTACTAGTGCTGGGGCGTGAAGGGTTAAATCCTCACTTAGGATCGTGACTGGGATTCGTGCGGATCTACGGGGCTTCCCCGCGTGCGTGTTATGGCCCACCCTTAGCCCAGTATCTAAGGACGGGCGTTGTAGTTTGACCATTTGGGGCAGTTCCTCTGTATATGACCACTAGAGCCACAGAAAAAACACTCCCCGCGGGCCAGCCTCCTTTGTCTGTCATTTGGTTTCACTTTGGCCCTGCTCGTGTCCATAGCTTCGTCAGCAGGGGGAGCTGTTGCCACACGGAGCCCTCTGGCTGTGGAGCGTGGGGACGACGGCACCCTTTCGGACCCGGAAGGAAGAGTGACAGCTCGTGCCCGGCCACGCCCCCCGCCCTGCTCCCGACGGTGTTCCTCTAAGCGGTTGTCTAAGCGTATAACTAGGTCGACAAGCCTGTCAAAATCCCGCGGTTCCTCCTTAGCCAGCAGATGCTCCTTCAGGACCGGAGACAGTCCGTTTATGAAGGCGGCGTGGAGTGCAACGTTATTCCAGCCGGACCTCGCAGCCGCGATGCGGAAGTCGACTGCATACTCGGCTGCACTCCGGCGCCCCTGTCTCATTGACAGTAGCACGCTCGAAGCGATCTCGCCTCTGTTGGGATGATCAAAAATCTGTTTGAACTCCCTTACAAACACAGCGTGTGACGTTAGGAGCCGTGAGTTCTGCTCCCAGAGCGCCGTAGCCCAGGAGCGTGCCTCTCCTCGAAGCAGATTAATGACATAAGCCACCCGGCTAGCGTCTGACGCGTACATGACGGGACGCTGTGCAAAGACGAGCGAACACTGCATTAGGAAGTCCGCGCACGTCTTGACACAACCTCCGTACGGCTCCGGAGTGCTTATGTTTGCTTCAGGGGACGGTGGGGGGGGATCGCTGAACGACCAGTGGAACGTCTGTGTCGGGCATGGGACCAGCAGGAGCAGGTGCTGCAGCAGCGCTTTGATCGTGCGCCTCCACCCTGGCGGTGAGAGCCTCCATCCTCCGATTGAGAATAACGTTCTGCTCGGTTACCAAATCCAACCGAGCAGTGAAAGCGGTTAGAATTTGCCGCAGCTCACCTAACACGCATCCTGCTGGCGCCTGTGCACCTCGCTCTTCCATTGGCTGTTCAAGCTCTGGTTGACGCTCCTCGGGATCCACGACACTGGCTGAGAAATCCTGTTGGGAAGGTGTCGTGACACGGACCCACAACAGGGGGCGTTAATGAATGGACAATGGATAAGCCAAAAGGTAACAATTTAATGTTGTGAATCGCACAACGAGATACAGACAACGACAGAGAATGTGGATCGTCAATCATACACGAGGTGACGTGTGGGCAGGCTCGAAGATAGAAGACGTCTGGCAAGAGAAGAGCCGGTTCCCACACAGTTTCCACCGCCAACGGATCTGAAGAACACCGGAGACGCCAAGCCCTGCACCCCAGGTGGCCACTGTCTTCAGCAGTCAGACCCGGTACTGCTGGCAGAAACAGAAACAGTTAGTGGTGGGTGTGTGAATACACACCCAGCAATCTTACAGTGCTTAATTCCTCCAGGAGGGAAAACCTCCACCTCCAGATACAGAATCACCCGTGCAGCTCCTGTCAGTCACTTCCCTGGAAGGAGTGAGAGGCGAAGACGTCGCACTCACACTATCCGCCAATCCAGCTTCAGACTGTATCCTCAGGAAAACGGCTGCACACAGAACAATATTCAGTCTCAGAAAACCACAGCAGAGAAGGTTACCTGAATGGTAGCTGATTTCTCGGCGGGGAGGTGGAGTTGCAGTCCGGCTTTTATGGAGGATGTAGTTGATGAGTGACAGCTGGTGTTGATGATGTGTGACAGCTGTCACTCCAGTAGTTCCAACGCCCTCTCATGCTTGAAGCCCGCACTCCAAGCAGGGCGCCATCTGGTGGTGGTGGGCCAGCAGTACCTCCTCTTCAGCGGCTCACACAACAGTTAAGTCTTCAATTTCCATACCATAAGTCAGAACAAGATCTAAGATATGATTAAAGTGGTGGGTGGACTCATTTACATTTTGAGCAAAGCCAATTGAGTCTAATAATAGATTAAATGCAGTGTTGAGGCTGTCATTCTCAGCATCTGTGTGGATGTTAAAATCGCCCACTATAATTATCTTATCTGAGCTAAGCACTAAGTCAGACAAAAGGTCTGAAAATTCACAGAGAAACTCACAGTAACCACCAGGTGGACGATAGATAATAACAAATAAAACTGGTTTTTGGGACTTCCAATTTGGATGGACAAGACTAAGAGTCAAGCTTTCAAATGAATTAAAGCTCTGTCTGGGTTTTTGATTAATTAATAAGCTGGAATGGAAGATTGCTGCTAATCCTCCGCCTCGGCCCGTGCTACGAGCATTCTGGCAGTTAGTGTGACTCGGGGGTGTTGACTCATTTAAACTAACATATTCATCCTGCTGTAACCAGGTTTCTGTAAGGCAGAATAAATCAATATGTTGATCAATTATTATATCATTTACTAACAGGGACTTAGAAGAGAGAGACCTAATGTTTAATAGACCACATTTAACTGTTTTAGTCTGTGGTGCAGTTGAAGGTGCTATATTATTTTTTCTTTTTGAATTTTTATGCTTAAATAGATTTTTGCTGGTTGTTGGTGGTCTGGGAGCAGGCACCGTCTCTACGGGGATGGGGTAATGAGGGGACGGCAGGGGGAGAGAAGCTGCAGAGAGGTGTGTAAGACTACAACTCTGCTTCCTGGTCCCAACCCTGGATAGTCACGGTTTGGAGGGTTTAATAAAATTGGCCAGATTTCTAGAGATGAGAGCTGCTCCATCTAAAGTGGGATGGATGACGTCTCTCCTAACAAGACCAGGTTTTCCCCAGAAGCTTTGCCAATTATCTATGAAGCCCAACTCATTTTTTTTTTTTTTTTTTTTTTTTTGTGAGTGTGTTGTGTGAATTGTGAATGTTATGACTGGGTATAAAAGGAGCATCCCCAAAAGTCTCAGCTGTTTGCAAGCAAAGATGAGGTGAGGATCACCACTTTGTGAACAACTGCATGAAAAAATAGTCCAACAGTTTAACAACAGTTTTGCAATGTTCAGTTGCAAGGAATTTAGGGATTCCATCATCTACAGTCCATATATAATTAGAAGATTCAGAGAATCTGGAGAACTTTCTACACGTAAGCGGCAAAGCTGAAAACCAACATTGAATGCCCGTAACCTTCGATCCCTCAGGTGGCACTGCATTAAAAACCAACATCATTGTGTAAAGGATCTTACCGTGTGGGCTCAAGAACACTTCAGAAAAGCATTGTCAGTTCACACAGTTCGTAACTACATCTACAAGTGCAAGTTAAAATACCATGCAAAGTGAAAGCCATACATCAACAACATCCAGAAATGTCGCTGCCTTCTCTGGGCCCGAGCTCATTTGAAATGGACAGCCACAAAGTGAAAAAGTGTGCTGTGGTCTGATGAGTCCACATTTCGAATTGTTTTTGGAAATCATGGACATCGTGTCCTCCGGACAAAAGAGGAAAAACACCATACAGATTATTACCAGCGCAAGGTTCAAAAGCCAGCATTCGTGACGGTATGGGGGTGTGTTAGTGCCCATGGCATGGGCAACTTACACATCTGTGATGGCACCATCAATGCTGAAAGGTACATCCAGGTTTTGGAGCAACCCATGCTGCCATCCAAGCAATGTCTTTTTCAGGGACGTCCCTGCTTATTTGAGTAAGACAATGCCAAGCCACATTCTGCACGTGTTACAACAGCGTGGCTTCGTAGTAAAAGAGTGCAGGTACTAGACTGGCCTGCCTGCAGTCCAGACGTGTCACCCATTGAAAATGTGTGGCACATTATGAAGCGCAAAATACGACAACGGAGACCCCAGACTGTTGAACAACTGAAGTTGTGCATAAAGCAAGAATGGGAAAGAATTCCACCTACAAAGCTTCAACAATTAGTGTAATCAGTTCCCAAACACTTATTGAATGTTGTTAGAAGGAAAGGTGATGTAACACAGTGTAAACATACCACTGTCCCAGCTTTTTTGACACGTGTTGCAGGCATCCATTTCAAAATTAGCAAATATTTGCACTAAAACAATAAAGTTTATCAGTTTGAACATTAACTGTCTTGTCTCTGTGGTGTATTCAATTGAATATAGGTTGAAGAGGGTTTGCAAATCATTGTATTCTGTTTTTAGTTACATTTTACACAGTGTCCCAACTTCATTGTAATTGGGGTTGTAAATATAACCTTGAACATCTGTGTTATAGGTGACATCAATGACAGCTGGAGGTTTTTATTTGACACTATGCATAATGGCCAAAATGAAGACTGTGAAGAGTGTTGGAGTACTCTGAAGGTGACACCAAATGAATCGCTTAGGCCTCCATATGTCACAGTTATCAGGGCACCCAAAGGATGTGAGGATTGCCCAAAGGAAGTCATAGAATATGTTGCGGGTGGCCCTATTAAGATCTAGAAATCCCATGTCAAGTGGTTTCTGCACTAATCTTGGAGTTGGTCCATCAATGAAAGTCATATGTGTTCCTCTTGATGATCAAAAATCTCCTTTAACTTCCAGGAAGTTTCCATTCCACAACAGGTCTGTTTTTATCTTTTTAAACATCTTTCTCAACATGGATACATGTGAGATTCCTCTACAACTGCTTGAGTCAGATTTGTCTAATTTCTTCTCATAGATTGCCACAGTGAATGGTCAGTCCATGTAGTGATCAAAGTCCTTCTGGCATTGAATCCGTTGGTTGGACTGTTATCTTTAACAACAGCTTTGGGATTTTTCACTCCCATGATTGCCACTTGGACTTCAGTCAAAGATGAAATCTTGCTCAGGGTCTCTTCCATAGGCCAATGTGAAAGGTCCTGGAGAACGACATCGTCATCAACCTGAGAATGACATTTGAGTTATTTGAAGAGTTCTCTCCATCACTGCTTGGTTTCAGGAGATTCAGCCTGTGTCGGTTTCGTAGACGTGCTTATCCATTTGTTGTTGGTCTGCAGATGGTCTTAGTAGCATTGAAGAAGATTCTACTACTGTTTTAAATCATCTAAATGTTCTTTTTCATGAGCTTTAATTCTCCACCTGTTTTGTAAAGGTCTACCACCATTTGTACACATGTGCCAACATGCTGCTCTGAGCACACCTGAACCTATCACACCTCAGAAGTGAAACAGAGCAGGTCCTGATTAATACTTGGCAGGGAGGCCGCTCTCAGAACTTCAGTAACATGTTTCTCCATCTAGACCTGGAGTTGGGTCAGGAAGGGCACTCAGTGTAAAACTTTCCTTACAGGGGGTTACCTCCAGTTGGTAGGGAAAAGTAACTGGGGGCAACCATAAAACAAAACAGACAATCCATCATTTCTACATGTAGGTTTTTGAGGTACCATCTGCAGCTCACAGAGGTACAAGGTGGATCTCAGCTGTCTTAATGAATCACTCTAAACCTGTTCCCATAATTCACCTTCAGAGACACCCCCTGACAGATACTTACCAAACCCTTACCAAACCCTTCAGACAGCTTTATAATCACCAAATCTAATCCAGTCACACTAATAAATACCAAGCTAATGGCATCGGGGCAGCGTAATGCAGTTTTGACCATTAACAGATGCCCACTCACTCAACATGAAGCTAAACAGAAGATCCAGTCAACAGAGAGACCTGAGAGCAGCACAGCTGTGGATACTTTATGTTTCTATTATGGCCTGAAAATTGATTCTGCCACAATTTAGTGGGCGAGTAAGCAGGTCTGAGTGCATTAGCAAAGTAAACGTAGCGTAGTAATACACTATTATGTTGTTTAGGTGATCAGTGTCTGTGGGATTTTAGTATGTTTTTGTAGGTAATTTTAGTCAGTATTCACAGAACAGTGTGGACGAGTTCAGACAGAAATGAAAGGGTTCAGTTCACCCTGCTGCTTCAAACCAGATGTACGCTCGCTCGCACTTCTATGCAACTTTACATCTTGTTGTTCCATGTGATTGTGTTCTTCTACATGCCAACATACAATAAAACTACAGTTGCACTCAGAGAGCACACACGGCACCTCAGAGAGCACACACAGTACAGTAGTGTTCAGAATAATAGTAGTGTTATGTGACTAAAAAGATTAATCCAGGTTTTGAGTATATTTCTTATTGTTACATGGGAAACAAGGTACCAGTAGATTCTGTAGATTCTCATAAATCCAACAAGACCAAGCATTCATAAAATGCACACTCTTAAGGCTATGAAATTGGGCTATTAGTAAAAAAAAGTAGAAAAGGGGGTGTTCACAATAATAGTAGTGTGGCATTCAGTCAGTGAGTTCGTCAATTTTGTGGAACAAACAGGTGTGAATCAGGTGTCCACTATTTAAGGATGAAGCCAGCACCTGTTGAACATGCTTTTCTCTTTGAAAGCCTGAGGGAAATGGGACGTTCAAGACACTGTTCAGAAGAACAGCGTACTTTGATTAAAAAGTTAATTGGAGAGGGAAAAATTATACGCAGGTGCAAAAAATTATAGGCTGTTCATCTACAATGATCTCCAATGCTTTAAAATGGACAAAAACACCAGAGACGTGTGGAAGAAAACGGAAAACAACCATCAAAATGGATAGAAGAATAACCAGAATGGCAAAGGCTCACCCATTGATCAGCTCCAGGATGATCAAAGACAGTCTGGAGTTACCTGTAAGTGCTGTGACAGTTAGAAGACGCCTGTGTGAAGCTAATTTATTTGCAAGAATCCCCCGCAAAGTCCCTCTGTTAAATAAAAGACATGTGCAGAAGAGGTTACAATTTGCCAAAGAACACATCAACTGGCCTAAAGAGAAATGGAGGAATATTTTGTGGTCTGATGAGAGTAAAATTGTTGTTTTCGGGTCCAAGGGCCGCAGACAGTTTGTGAGACGACCCCCAAACTCTGAATTCAAGCCACAGTTCACAGTGAAGACAGTGAAGCATGGTGGTGCAAGCATCATGATATGGGCATGTTTCTCCTACTATGGTGTTGGGCCTATATATCGTATACCAGGTATCATGGATCAGTTTGGATATGTCAAAATACTTGAAGAGGTCATGTTGCCTTATGCTGAAGAGGACATGCCCTTGAAATGGGTGTTTCAACAAGACAATGACCCCAAGCACACTAGTAACCAAGCAAAATCTTGGTTCCAAACCAACAAAATTAATGCCTCGCAGATGTGAAGAAATCATGAAAAACTGTGGTTATACAACTAAATACTATTTTAGTGATTCACAGGATTGCTAAAAAAGCAGTTTGAACATAATAGTTTTGAGTTTGTTGCGTCAACAGCAGATGCTACTATTATTGTGAACACCCCCTTTTCTACTTTTTTTACTAATAGTGTTGGGAAAGGGTCGTAACACGAACCCGCAACAGGGGGCGCAAAAGAACAGACAATGGATAAGACAAAGAGTAACAATTTAATGTTGTGAATCGCACAACTAAATACAGATACAGATAGTGCCAATTGTACACAAGGTGACGTGCGGGCAGGCTCGAAGATAGGAGACCTCTGGCGATCTGAGAGCCGGGACCCACACAGCTTCCACCACCAACGGCCTGAAGAACACCGGAGCCGCCATGTCCTGAGTCCCCAGGTGGTCACCGTCTTCTGTTGCAGACCCTGGTACTGCTGGCAGAAGATGACAAAACAGTTGAGTGTGTATCCACACACCCAGTAATCCTTGGAACTAGTTCCTTCGGGAGGGAGAACCTCCACCTCCAATAAAGAACAAACGTGGAGCTCCTGTCAGTCGCTTCCTTAGGAGGAGTGAGAGGCGAGGACGTCGCTGACTCTCACTGTATACCACTCCAGCAGGGACTGAGACGCAGGAACACGGCTGCAAAGCAGAATAATAATGATAATAATATCGTTAGATACAACAGAGAAGATTACCTTTGACGGTAGTAGATTTCTCGGCGAGGAGGTGGAGTAATGATCCGGCTTTTATAGAGATGACGGTGATTGTTGACAGCTGGTGTAAATGAGTGACAGCTGTCACTCTGTCTTGGCGCCCTCTCATGCTTGAAGCCCGCACTCCAAGCAGGGCGCCGACTGGTGGTGGTGGGCCAGCAGTACCTCCTCTTCAGCGGCCCACACAACAAATAGCCCAATTTCATAGCCTTAAGAGTGTGCATATCATGAATGCTTGGTCTTGTTGGATTTGTGAGACTCTACTGAATCTACTGGTACCTTGTTTCCCATGTAACAATAAGAAATATACTCAAAACCTGGTTTAATCTTTTTAGTCACATAGCACTACTATTATTCTGAACACTACTGTACATCAGAGGGCACACATGGTACATTAGAGGGCACACACGGTACCTCAGAGAGCATACATGGTACATCAGAGGACACACACGGTACCTCAGAGAGCATACATGGTACATCAGAAGGCACACACGGTACCTTAGAGAGCACACACTGTACCTCAGAGAGCACACACGGTACCTCAAACAGCACACACGGGACATCACGGAGCACACACGGCACCTCAGAGAGCACACACGGCACCTCAGAGAGCACACATGGCACATCAGAGAGCACACATGGTACAACAGAGGGCACACATGGCACATCAGAGAGCACACACGGTACATCAGAGAGCACACATGGGACATCAAAGGGCACACACGGTACCTCAGAGAGCACACATGGCACATCAGAGAGCATACACAGGATATCAGAGGGCACACATGGCACATCAGAGAGCACACACGGTACATCAGAGAGCACACGGCACCTCAGAGAGTACACACGGTACCTCAGAGAGCACACACTGAGGTAATGTGATGGTTTAGTGGTTAAGGCATTGGGCTTGCGACCAGAAGATCCTCGGTTCAAATCCCAGCCTGACTGGAAAATCACTAAGGGCCCTTGGGCAAGGTGCTCTATTGTAGCCCTGCTAATATTTCTTACAATATAAAAAAATGTCATTCGAAAACAGAACAACATTAACCTAAGCTCTATTCTGAGATGTTTTGGTGTTCATCTTTTCACTCAGAAATTCAATCAGTGCATTGATTCAGAAGCAAAAGTAAGTGAACTGAACTGATGAAAACATCATTGGACATGTCTGGTTAGTGTCCGCTTAGTGTCTGGTTACCACAGACAAGATCCCTGCAGAAGTAAACGTTCATATTTACCTCATTAAATGTAAATAAATGTTTTCAGACAGCAGACAGGGGGAGCACAGAAAGACTACATTTCCAGCTGATACAAAATGCCATTTTATTGGAGTATTCTTGCACATTGGTGGCTACAGTCGCATGATGTCATAAAGGTTCCTATGGTATCGGTCGGTGTCACAAACATTCGGAGAGCACCCTGCCTGTCATTTGGCAAACATTGACATGATAATCAAGCTCGGTCCAGAGCATCGTGCTTCAGTGATGAGGGTCAGAAAATCAAGGTGTGTTTTTGTGCTCACCCTGTACAGCTAGCTTCCTCCTTTAGCATTTTAGCCGACGGCTGGTGCTGCCGCCCACTGAGCGATTACAAGTAGATTGCAGATGAGTTACTGCGTCTTACAGAACAAGCCTTTAATATGTGTAGGCTGGCTGTGCTGTCCAGCAACCTGTCGCCTGTCAGAAGTCCCAGGGCACTCTGGGCTAATGCTCAGATACAGTATTATAATGGTGTATTGCCAGCTTTACTGAAAAGATTTAAAGAAAAAAACATGTCTCATTTACAAAATATAATAAAGAAATGATTCATAAACAACATCTGCATTAATACCAAATTAAATGGTTTCTTGCTCCTAATAATAATCATATTAAAAACAAAAAGACACACCCAGGGGATCACATACTGCCTACATTACATATGTAAGACCAGGGCTGGACTGAGACAAAAATTCAGCCCTGGACTTTTTGGTCCAGACTGGCCCACCATTACAATCCACATGCAGATACTGCACCAACTCGCTCCCCGTTGAAGTACATCTAAACACACAAACCCTTAATAACACTACTATACTGAACAATATCCCTTTATATTCTGAAGTCTGGAATAAAAGAAATGATGACTACACAACATGTTGCTAACTTGGACTCGTAGGTGCAACTGGAAAGGGGAGGGCGTTTTCATTTATATGGAAGGCTAAACATTTATATGAATGTAGTAGAGGAGCTTGAATCTTTGACTGGACTGGGTTGCTTGACACAAAGACGTTTCGCTTCTAATCGCAGAAGCTTCCTCAGCTTAAATTCTTGCTCTGGTAGTCACACTTCATTCTTCTCTACAAGAGTCAAGACAGAAGTCAAACTACCAGAGCAAAAATTTTAGCTGAGGAAGCTTCTGCGATTAGAAGCGCAACGTCCTCACGTTAATCAACCCAGTCCAGTCGAAGATTCAAGCTTCTCTAGTACTATGGAAACCACCTGGACAACTGAGAGCCTTCACAGAAACATTTATATGAATGAGTGTTTATCCATACCATGGTGGCACACACCTGCTATTATAGCAACCACCACTACCAATCTCCTCCTCCTCCTGTACCACCTCCATGGCAGAGGGAGCTTCACTGTCACTTTCACTGTCTGACTCTGACGCCACCTGCTGCTCCTGAGAGGGACCCGCCGGCGCCCCTGCCAGGCCAGCCCCCACAGCAAACATCTCTGAATTTTTTCTGCTCTTAGTAGCATCAGTTGTGAGTCCCCATTTTGTAACTCACTTTGTTGTTAATGTTCTACTGTGTTGTTTCTTTCACTCTCTTTCTTCATGATCGCTAATCATTAAATGAGCAATCATGAGGGGGGGGTCTATAACATGCATGGGTGGGACTCCTGGGCCTCTGTAGCCTATCATAGGGCCACAGTTGAGTGAGATATTCTGGGCCTATACTGTTTGCAGGCTGCAGCTGAGCTCTGTGGACGGGTGCATGTCTCTCTCCCTGTGCCGGGAGAGTTACCATGGCAAGGCACAGCAAAAAAAAAAAGTGAGCAGCCATTGGCCCATTATCGATGGGGTCACTGTGAAAAATCCCGGTACTCCCAATGCCTTTTTTAGTGCCACACCAACTGTTTGTGCATGAACATTTATACATTTGGCTGCCGTGAGAGAGGACAGACAGGAAGCAGTGCCACCACTCCAGCTGTCACACCCTTTAGAGAAGGGCAATCATTTCCAGAAATGGTTTGTGTAAGACGGAGAGACAAGACAGACAGCTCAGTGTGAAATCACTGTGAAAAGGGTATTACGGGTAATGGTTTTTCCTTAGCCTGTTTAATTTTCCCCGTGGACTCGCTACAAGCAAGAGAAGCTCAGTCATGTCACATGTGCATCACTGACGTATTTGAAAACCATGGACACAAAAGTACACAGCCACACACACAACTAAGTGCAAACAGCATTTCCGTCACTATTGGTATTCTTCTCTGTGCAAGCTGCAGCATGATTACAGGAGCAGGTGCTGCACAAATACGTTAAGCATCATAACGCATGTCCACAACAAGATGAGACAGGAAAAACATTTTGTGTCGACTGAAGAATGATGCAGTCAAACCTGGTCCCTATACATGTATGTCTTGGTAGGATTTTGACTCAGTTTGACTCGTGCAGCCTTGCTTCATCTCTGCCATATTGATCCAGCCTGCGATGCAATGTCCTTGTCCTCATCGCTGCACCATGTCATCAATGACACACTTCTGTGTCTGTGCATGTGATGTGTACAAACAGGCCATTAAAGATTCCTTTGGGAAACAAAGTGATGATGTGAAGTAAAGATTTTCCTCATGCAGGACAGAGATTAATGGTGTGCTTCAGGGTTTGTGTGTTTTTGAGCACCGCGTAGGTTGGACCACGTTGGTGAGTCACCAGAAGACAGCCAAGGCACAAAAACAAATGTGATATTCAGAGAATCGGCAGTGGATTAGCGGTGACTTTAAGGAGGAGGCGAGGGATGAGTGTGTTGGGTGTCGGGGGAAAACTGGCTTGGAGGGAAGGACGGCGGTTCCACAGGGAGCTCTGCAGACCCAAAGCAGGGACTGAAATGAGACGGCACAGACGAGGAAGATGCGGCACAGGAGACATCCTCTTTCTTCTATAGAGAGAATTGTGCAGAGTGAAGGAAGGATGAAAGAGTAAATAAAGAACAGACCAAAATAATCAGGCTAAGCAACTCCCGTGGAGGCTCTTGAGGAAAGACAAAGTCCAGGAGAAACAGAGGAGGCAGCTTGGAGGTGTGTAACTCATCTTTAAAACTATGTTGACGTGCACAGGAACCCAAGACAGGACTGACTGTGGGACATGAGCTCAAAACTACAAACTCCACAAATTATGTCAAACTGTGCTCAGCCACTTAGGAAAGAAAATCACTGAACTGGAAAAATTCGTGCAGAGCTGGAGTCATACCTTCAGGTGGAGCTTTGGGCCAGCAGATGCTTTGTTGCATGTCTCTGTACTGTTTATGCTTCACTTTCCTCTGCATACAACATACAGCACAGGAACAGGAACAGTGTGATGCAACGCATGTTTCTCCAGACGTGTGACAACTTTTAAGATCTGCACTGAATCCAGTGACTTTTTACGGCAGGTTTGCAATTTATCTTATAAAAGAACTAAACATTAGAGTTCATAGAAAAGGTCCATGGAACCTTGAAGATTTGAAGACTGCTTATGTGGAAGAATGGACCAAAATCACACCTGATCAATGCATGAGACTAGTTTCTCCATACAGGAGGTGTCTTGAAGCTTCATAGACTTTTGTATGAAATATTAAATAAATTGTAGTAAGCATGTTCAGTACTTTTCATTAATTTCACTCAGTACATTTCACCTTACTTGTGTGAAGTGCGTTGAGGCAGGTTTCCTGTGATTTGGTGTGGTATAAACTAAATAAATTGGAAATAAATTGAATTGAAAATTTATCCCTGTGTCATTCCATTTTATTACATATAACTTAATTTCTGTACTTATTTGTTTTTGTTTCTTTGTATGTGTGGATTATTTGGGTTGTTACTGACATCTGATGAAAATTTCATGTCAATAACACCTAAGCCAGAAAACAAGGGAAACGTGCAGGCTCCTGTGGCCCCGATGTCTATATTGAACAGAAAAAATAACCTGTTAGTGATGTTTAAAAAACCAACAATGGCTTGCAGTGTTGCAGGGCAATGTTAACTGTGGTAAATGGTTTAAAATGTAAAGTTAAAATGATGGTACTTATAGTTAAGGTTAAGGCCATTGCAGTTGAGTGCATTACTTATCGTTTTCTTTGAAACAATTGTAGCTGCTAATTCCAGGTCTTTCTGAAGCTCTCCACAAGTGGTCCTTGGCTCTTGGACAACACGTCTGATAATTCTTTTCATTCTTCTGTCAGAAATCTGGTGAGAAGCACCTGGTTGTAGTCGGTTTATGGTGAATGATGTTCTTTCCACTTCCAGATTACGGCCCCAGCAGTGCTAACTGGAACATTCAGAAGTTTAGAAATCCTTCTGCAACCAATGCCATCAGAATATTTTGCAACAATAAGGTTGCATCTTGTGGGAGCTCTTTGCTTTTACCCATCATGAGATGTTTCTTGTGTGACACCTTGGTAATGAAACACCATTTTATAGGCCATCAGCTGCGACTGAACTAGCTGATATTAATTTGCACTGACAAGGGGCAGGATTACTTTCTAATTATTGATAGATTTCAGCTGGTGCTTTGGCTTCCCATGCCTCTTTGCACCTCCCTTTCTTCAGGTTTGATTTCTGTGTATGTGTGGATTACCAGGGTTGTTAGATCTGCTGAAACTTCGTGTCAATAGCACCTTTAGAAATATATGTACTGAGAAAAGTGGTGACGGTGACGTGTTCAATACTTATTTTACCCACTGTATATAGACGCACACACACACACTTGAGATACTGCACATGCTAAAATTCTAACTCTGCACATTCCATTCCCTGATATGAATGACCTCAGTAGCGTTCATACCCATGTCAAGTTCTGTCAAACAGTTCAAAGAGCGACACAAGGACAGATCCATGTTTAAACAGGGTTATACTAATGTTATATTTATTTTTTGTCTGCAGAGCCCACAGGTTTTCAAAGTTCACAGCAGGACTGGGAGCTGAATGTGACAGATCCAGAGCCATACAGGTAGCTTCAATGAAATGTTAAATAATTTAATGTTGCCTGGCGACAAGAAAATAGCAGGCATGCATCAGAATGCTTCTCACAGGATAGGAGAGGAATAACACAAAATCCTTGAAGATGTGTACATTTTTGATTCATTTTAAACATTTTAGCCATAAAAAGGATATTTTTTGGAACCACTAGAATCTTTTTCTTTAGTAACTGCATTCAAACAAAGGAGTCATAATCATATATCACCAATATGATAAAAAATTTGCCATGTCTTTAAATAATTTAGAATTTTGACTCTATAGAAGGAGATGTCCTTATTCCTCCCATCTTATCACAACATAACGAGCCAATGAACTGAAATTGGCATTAATTAACAAATTAATATGTGTCATTATTTTTCATTGGACAGGGCTAGTGGTGGGATGGGGGAACAGCAGGAGGCACTGCCTAACACACTGGGAACACTAAGCGGGGAACCGTATGGCCATCTGACAGTCCACACATAACCAGGGGGTTGGTCCGGAGGCCTATGCCAGTAGATAGGGAAAGTCGGAATGCGGTGGCTAGGCTGCATAGAGCGCAAGGAGTCATCAGGAGGTGTTACAAACAAATGGTCGGGAACCGTGGCAGAGACAGAGACCAGACGGGGAGTAAGCTCTGGGCTGGGAACAAGAAACTGACAATCAACGGCCTTATTGAGCCGGCGGTGGCTGGAACAACGAGACAAGGGAAGATGGAGAGCCATGAGGGACTGACGTAGACCAGACAGCACAGAGTAGGGAGACAGATGAAGCCAAACACCAATCAACAAAACCCCAATGTAACTAAGGAGGCAACAGAAAAGAAAGACTAACAATCGAGACTGCATCCAAAAACTGGACGAAAGTAGAACATCAGACCTCAAAATGAAGCTTACAGTGGTGATAACAAAAAACAGACAAACAGAAAACTGGCGACGAAAGTGCTCAAATAGGGAATGAAGAAACCAACAATCAGAAACTCTATAAGGGCTAAGTGGATTAATAGCCATAAGAAAAAATGATGTAGGGAGCGAATAAAACATGTAATGCTACAAGATAGCAATAAGGGGAAAAAGCGGTAATAAACCATGCCCCAGAATACTGAAGGACCCCTTCAAGTTTACGACGATTAAGACCACTGAAAAGCATGAACCAAGAATTATATGAGCCAAAATATCGGTTAACCAAAGAACATATGTGGGCTAGGGCCTGATGAAGGGAAATCCCATGGAGGTCACCAAAGCCAGCTAATCTAGTAAAAAATGTCTTTGGGACACTAAACAGCTTTCCGAGTGAATGTGAAAGGTGGAACAACCAGCAGAACAATCTCAGGGGAAAATCAAAAACGGATAAACCAAGAGCAGAGCTATGTGAGGGGTCAAATGACAGAACTGAGGAAAGGATTTGATGAATCAAAAACCATAAAAAGTGACAAAACCATTGAAATGAGGTGCAGATACAAGAAAAACAAACAAGAGAACTACAGGGGGGAAAAACATTTGACAAAAGAATACAAAGAACTGTGGACCCAACCAAGCTGATACAGGCTTCTTCCACCCAAACAATTTCAAACACAACCTGTGAGGATTATCCACAAAACAATATAGTGGGCTGTCGACCAGTTTCTTACACATTTTCAAGCTAAGAAGGGAACAGAAAAACAAAATAAGCTTGAGGCATGTCATACAGAAAATGACTGTCAAAATCTGGGTGCATGAATTGTTAGATAAGCAAACCAGGCCTAATAGTGGAGCAAAATACCGCATACAAAACCGGTAATACAGAAAAACAAGAAAGAATATCATTAATAAGAGAACAAACAAAAGAACACTAACTGTTCGGTGACTGTCAACTCCGAAGGAAGTCTTCGAGGATGAAGCAAACAGTTGGGCAGGAAAAGGTGACTCTGAAGCAGTGGGCATGGCAGGGAATCCTGGTGACGTAAGCTTCAACGTCGCTGTGGTTGTGGCAGAAAAACCCGGTGACTCGAGCTTCACTGAGAGCGAAGCAGGCGTGGCTTGAGGCAAGAGCTTCCAGGAGGGCTGAGAAGGCAGTTCTGATGGTGTCATCGCTGGTGTAGATCTCAGTAGAGCACACTCAGCTGGGGCCTTTACCACCGAAGCAAGACAGACGGGCATGCTCGTCGTCATGGTTCCCACTGAAGCTTTGGTCGGTGAGACTGAAGAGGGCAGTACAGCTTGAATGAGCAGTGCTAGCATTGCTGCTATCGCTTCCGGTGCTGTAGCCAAATCATTGAGCTCGTGCGCTGCGATTTGCGGCAGCAACATGGAACTTCCTGAAGGCTTGATGGTTGGTTCAGGAGCTGCAAGTGGAGCTGATGGTTCTGGAGAACGTTTCACCATCAAGAGTTCAGGCAATTGTGGAACTACAGGCTTAAGGGAAGCAGAGCTTATCGGAGACGGATGCTGCAGCTGAAGTGCCCACAGCTTGCGTGGAGCAGGGGCCGGAGGAGGGAAAGGTGACGCCGACTACGGCGTGTAACTTGGATGTGGAGACAGTCCTCTTGTCCGGGGCCGCCCTGCTGGTTCTCATACGGTGGAGCGCCGTGGTGCCGGAACTGGTGGTGACAAAGAGGCTGGAGATGATGCAGGAGTCTTCTGAGAGACCAGCGGGTGAAAATAAGCAGGAGATACTGTGGCGTCGGACAGCAAAATGAAGCGTGGTGTGCCAAGACTGGCTATGATGTCTGCTTCAAAAAGAAAGTCCATCGGGTCCTTGACACAGGTAGGCAGCTGACCTTGCTTGAATAGTGCTTTTGTTTTGGTTAACTCAGGGAATGTGGTGACCATTTCTGGTACACAGAGGAGTAGTTGATCTAAAGTGGACAAAATGCGTTGCTTGCTCTGCTCACCTGGACTGTCCATGAACTCAAAAAATAAGTCCTGAATTTTGAACAAAAATTCTGCCTTGCTCTGGACTGATGATTCCTCTGTTTCTGACAAGGAATCCTCTTCCAGGTCGGTCCAGTCAGAGCCATCATCTTGTGGCGGAAAAGTGAATTGCAAATATGAGTCAGGATGTTTGACCAAATCAGGCAGCCTCTCTGCAACAAACAAATTGTCCAAATCCTCTAGATCAGGAAAGTAGCGATAATGCCAGGTGTTTGCTTCAACAACTTCCCAAGCCTGATCCAGATAATCAAATTTCTCACCCGGGGAGTAGACATGGCAAAAACAGGTAAAAAAGAAGTTTATGTCGGTGAATACCTCTTTAAGAGCCAACATGTTCAGTTCAGGGTCTGAGTTCACGGCCTCCTGGTACAACCCCTGGCAAAAATTATGGAATCACCGGCCTCGGAGGATGTTCATTCAGTTGTTTAATTTTGTAGAAAAAAAGCAGATCACAGACATGACACAAAATTAAAGTCATTTCAAATGGCAACTTTCTGGCTTTAAGAAACACGATAAGAAATCAGGAAAAAAATTGTGGCAGTCAGTAACGGTTACTTTTTTAGACTAAGCAGAGGGAAAAAAATATGGAATCACTCAATTCTGAGGAAAAAATTATGGAATCATGAAAAACAAAAGAACGCTCCAACACATCACTAGTATTTTGTTGCACCACCTCTGGCTTTTATAACAGCTTGCAGTCTCTGAGGCATGGACTTAATGAGTGACAAACAGTACTCTTCATCAATCTGGCTCCAACTTTCTCTGGTTGCTTTTGCCAGATCAGCTTTGCAGGTTGGAGCCTTGTCATGGACCATTTTCTTCAACTTCCACCAAAGATTTTCAATTGGATTAAGATACGGACTATTTGCAGGCCATGACATTGACCCTATGTGTCTTTTTGCAAGGAATGTTTTCACAGTTTTTGCTCTATGGCAAGATGCATTATCATCTTGAAAAATGATTTCATCATCCCCAAACATCCTTTCAATTGATGGGATAAGAAAAGTGTCCAAAATATCAACGTAAACTTGTGCATTTATTGATGATGTAAAGACAGCCATCTCCCCAGTGCCTTTACCAGACATGCAGCCCCATATCATCAGTGACTGTGGAAATTTACATGTTCTCTTCAGGCAGTCATCTTTATAAATCTCATTGGAACGGCACCAAACAAAAGTTCCAGCATCATCACCTTGCCCAATGCAGATTCGAGATTCATCACTGAATATGACTTTCATCCAGTCATTGACAGTCCACGACTGCTTTTCCTTAGTCCATTGTAACCTTGTTTTTTTCCGTTTAGGTGTTAATGATGGCTTTTGTTTAGCTTTTCTGTATGTAAATCAAATCAAATCAAATCAATTTTATTTATATAGCGCCAAATCATAACAGACAGTCGCCCCAAGGCACTTTATATTGTAAGGCAAAAGCCATACAATAATTACAGAAAAACCCCAACGGTCAAAACGACCCCCTGTGAGCAAGCACTTGGCGACAGTGGGAAGGAAAACTCCCTTTTAACAGGAAGAAACCTCCAGCAGAACCAGGCTCTGGGAGGGGCAGTCTTCTGCTGGGACTGGTTGGGGCTGAGGGGAGAGAATCAGGAAAAAGACATGCAGTGGAAGAGAGCAGAGATCAATCACCAATGATTAAAAGCAGAGTGGTGCATACAGAGCAAAAAGAGGTGAATAAAAAGAAACACTGGGTGCATCATGAAAAACCCCCCAGCAGTCTAAGTCGCAGCATAACTAAGAGATGGTTCAGGGTCACCTGATCCAGCCCTAACTATAAGCTTTTTCAAAAAGGAAAGTTTTAAGCTTAATCTTAAAAGTAGAGAGGGTGTCTGTCTCCCTAATCCGAATTGGGAGCTGGTTCCACATGAGAGGAGCCTGAAAGCTGAAGTCTGAGAGCGAAGCGCTCTATTGGGGTGATATGGTACTATGAGGTCCCTAAGATAAGATGGGACCTGATTATTCAAAACCTTATAAGTAAGAAGAAGAATTTTAAATTCTATTCTGGAATTAACAGGGAGCCAATGAAGAGAAGCTAATATGGGTGAAATATACTCTCTCCTTCTAGTCCCCGTCAGTACTCTAGCTGCAGCATTTTGAATTAACTGAAGGCTTTTCATGGAACTTTTAGGACAACCTGAAAATAATGAATTGCAATAGTCCAGCCTAAAAGAAATAAATGCATGAATTAGCTTTTCAGCATCACTCTGAGACAAGACCTTTCTAATTTTAGAGATATTGCGCAAATGCAAAAAAGCAGTGCTACATATTTGCTTAATATGCGCATTGAAGGACATATCCTGATCAAAAATGACTCCAAGATTTGTCACAGTATTACTGGAGGTCAGGGCAATGCCATCCAGAGTAAGGATCTGGTTAGACACCATGTTTCTAAGATTTGTGGGGCCAAGTACAATAACTTCAGTTTCATCTGAATTTAAAAGCAGGAAATTAGAGGTCATCCATGTCTTTATGTCTGTAAGACATTCCTGCAGTTTAACTAATTGGTGTGTGTCCTCTGGCTTCATGGATAGATAAAGCTGGGTATCATCTGCGTAACAATGAAAATTTAAGCAATGCTTTCTAATAATACTGCCTAAGGGATGCATGTATAAAGTGAATAAAATCGGTCCTAGCACAGAACCTTGTGGAACTCCATAATTAACCTTAGTCTGTGAAGAAGATTCCCCATTTACATGAACAAATTGTAATCTATTAGATAAATATGATTCAAACCACTGCAGCACAGTGCCTTTAATACCTATGGCATGTTCTAATCTCTGTAATAAAATTTTATGGTCAACAGTATCAAAAGCTGCACTGAGGTCTAACAGGACGAGCACAGAGATGAGTCCACTGTCTGAGGCCATAAGAAGATTATTTGTAACCTTTACTAATGCTGTTTCTGTACTATGATGAATTCTGAAATCTGACTGAAACTCTTCAAATAGACCATTCCTCTGCAGATGATCAGTTAGCTGTTTTACAACTACCCTGTCAAGAATGTTTGAGAGAAAAGGAAGGTGGAGATTGGCCTATAATTAGCTAAGATAGCTGGGTCAAGTGATGGCTTTTTAAGTAATGGTTTAATTACTGCCACCTTAAAAGCCTGTGGTACATAGCCAACTAATAAAGATAGATTGATCATATTTAAGATCGAAGCATTAATTAACAGTAGGGTTTCCTTGAGCAGCCTGGTAGGAATGGAGTCTAAACCAAATACCAGCATTACTGAAAGGAGTCGAACATAAAGATATGTCTTTGGGATGGTTATGAATAATTTTTTCTCTAATACTTAAAATTTTATTTGCAAAGAAAGTCATGAAGTCATTACTAGTTCAAGTTAAAGGAATACTTGGCTCAATAGAGCTCTGACTCTTTGTCAGCCTGGCTACAGTGCTGAAAAGAAACCTGAGGTTGTTCTTATTTTCTTCAATTAGGGATGAATAGTAAGATGTCCTAGCTTTACGGAGGGCTTTTTTTATAGAGAAACAGACTCTTTTTCCAGGCTAAATGAAGATCTTCTAAATTAGTGAGACGCCATTTCCTGTCCAGCTTACGGGTTATCTGCTTTAAGCTGCGAGTTTGTGGGTTAAACCATGGAGTCAGGCACTTCTGATTTAAGGGCCCTGTCCCACTGCCGTTTAGGAGGATTTGCGCATGGAATGCGCGCAAAAGTGGCCCACATCTGCCAAACAACCGCGATAACCGTGTAACATTCCTGTATGAGTCGGCCGCCATCTGAACACGTGCGGGATCATCCGCAGAGACACGCATGTCCGCAGCCCGGAGGTTTGAGCAGCTCAAAAGTCTTGCCGCGGATGAGATCCGCATCAGGGCCCTGTCCCACTGCCGTTTAGGAGGATTCGCGCATGAAATGAGGAGAGAAAAGCTGAGCGTCCGCAACAAAGGTGGGCGGAAATGACAGATGTCCCGGGGTGGGTCAGCGAATACATGAGGAGGAAAAGCGGATATAACAGGGAACAGAAGCGAAGGCGACTGCGGAGGCGCCCACATGAGGGGCACAGCGGCCGTGATGCACTCCCGTTCACTCTCGGCTCCCGAGTCCCGTTCACGTGCGCGCATGTAAGCAATAATAATAATTAAAAAAAGAACTTCAGCTGCTCGCTGTAGTACTGCTCCTCGCTCCTCCCCCCCAAAACTCTGTCATAATTGTGTTTATAAACCAGTCACCATTTTTTTTATTATACATCTGTGTAGTTAATTAATAAAATATTCTCCACAGACGAACTCGCTCGCGCACGCACGTAGAAAAAAACCTCCTCTCCCCCTGCTGTGTGCTGCTGCTCGCTCCAAAAACTCTCTCACAATTGTGAAATAAAGGACAAAAGAGACATACGTCTGCATGCGCGACATACCATTTGCGACCGTGATGTGGCCGTGCTGGGCACGCGTCACATCTGTTTTGTACGCTGTCTCGGTCCGCCGCCAAGCCGCGCCAACCTGTCGGTTGTGGATATCAGCGGATGACAGGAGATATGCGGTACATTGGTTGTGTATGTCCTACATATGTCTTCAGTATGTGTTCAGGCACTGATGCGGATCTCACCCGCAGCAGGATTTTTGAGCAGCTCAAAAATCCTGGCTGCGGACATGCGTGCCTCTGCGGATGATCACTGACGTGTTCAGATGGCGGCCGACTCATACAGGACTGTTACACGGTTATCGCGGTTGTTTGGCAGATGTGGGCCACTTTTGTGCGCATTCCATCCACAAATCCTCCTAAACGCCAGTAGGACAGGGCCCACGCCAGTGGGACAGGGCCCTATGTCTCTTTTGTCCTTTATTTCACAATTATGAGAGAGTTTTTGGAGCGAGCAGCAGCACCACAGCAGGAGTTTTTTTTTTTTACGTGCGCGCAAGAGCGAGTTCATCAGTGGAGAATATTTTAGTAATTAACTACACAGATGTATAACAACACAAATGGTGACTGGTTTATAAACACAATTATGACAGAGTTTTGGGGGGAAGAGCGAGGAGCAGTACCACAGCAGGCAGCAGAGTTTCATTTTTTATTATTATTATTGCTTACAATCGCGCGTTAACGGGACTCGGGAGCCGAGAGTGAACGGGAGTGCATCACAGCCGCTGTGCCCCTCATGTGGGCGCCTCCGTGGTTGCCTTCGCTTCTGTTCCCTGTTATATCCACTTGTCTTCCTCATGTAGTCGCTGACCCACCCCGGGACATCTGTCATTTCCGCCCACCTTTGTTGCGGACGCTCAGCTTTTGTCTCCTCATTTCATGCGCGAATCCTCCTACACGGCAGTGGGACAGGGCCCTAAGGCTCTCTTTTTCAGAGGAGCTGCAGCATCCAAAGTTGTGTTCAATGAGGATGTAAAGCTATTGACAGGATAATCTATCTCACTCACAGAGTTTAGGTAGCTACTCTGCACTGTGTTGGTATATGGCACAGGTATCGGTCACAGACATTGACTCCAGTTTCCTCCCATTCGTTCCTCATTTGTTTTGTTGTGCATTTTCGATTTTTGAGACATATTGCTTTAAGTTTTCTGTCTTGACGCTTTGATGTGTTCCTTGGTCTACCAGTATGTTTGCCTTTAACAACCTTCCCATGTTGTTTGTATTTGGTCCAGAGTTTAGACACAGCTGACTGTGAACAACCAACATCTTTTGCAACATTGCGTGATGATTTACCCTCTTTTAAGAGTTTGATAATCCTCTCCTTTGTTTCAATTGACATCTCTCGTGTTGGAGCCATGATTCATGTCAGTCCACTTGGTGCAACAGCTCTCCAAGGTGTGATCACTCCTTTTTAGATGCAGACTAACGAGCAGATCTGATTTGATGCAGGTGTTAGTTTTGGGGATGAAAATTTACAGAGTGATTCCATAATTTATTCCTCAGAATTGAGTGAGTCCATATTTTTTTCCCTCTGCTTGGTCTAAAAAGTAACCGTTACTGACTGCCACAATTTTTTTTTTCCTGATTTCTTATAGTGTTTCTTAAAGCCAGAAAGTTGCCATTTGAAATGACTTTAGTTTTGTGTCATGTCTGTGATCTGCTTTTTTCTACAAAATTAAACAACTGAATGAACATCCTCCGAGGCCAGTGATTCCATAATTATTGCCAGGGGTTGTACTGGTCCGATTGTTCTGTCAGGGCTGGTGGCGGTTTGACACAAGAAGCAGTAGGAGACCAATGCAAACTCAGAGACATGGCTGGTTGTGGCGAATAAGTAGCTTCATCTGATAACCAGGCAGTGGGTTCTGTACACGTGAAGTCAGACATACAGGCAGAGGTATCAGACAAGGAACAGGCTGGGTTGTGGCAAAAAACGAGCAGAGTTCGTATCAACGGCGTCAAGGAGTATAACAGGCAGGGCAAAGGCAGAGTCAAAAAACAGGCAGAGTTCAGGGCTACGGCAAGGTAGTGGATGGAGTACACAAGCAAGGTCAAAAAACACTACAGTGCAAACTGGACAGGACGAGAGGCGAGAGAGTGATCAAAGTCAACAATCGGGCCGTGAGCTGTGGAACTGTGAGGGTTTTAATGAGGAGCAAACTAATTAGGTTGATGTGAAGCAGGTGTGTGGAAGGTTCTGAAAGAGGTGTGGTTAAGTGAACAAAGAAGAGGGAAGAAAGCCAAGAGAGTGCGGGAGGGCAAAACAAAGCAGTGCAAAGCAAGAGAAGTGAGTGACAGAAAAACTAACTGTGAGAAACATAACGTGCTCAAATAATTAATGTAAGCAAAACAAAAGGGGCAGAACTAAGAAATACTGTGACTAGTCTAAAGAGGGAAAAAACAAGGAACTTAATATTAAACCAAACTAGGATGAAACAGATACTGGCTGAAACAAAAGAGAATACAATAACTGATGAAGGCAAAACAAACTATTGGTTAAACTACAAATAAACAAAACCCGGTGAATAAAGAATAATGAAATTAATAAAACAAGATAACTGATAAACAAAAAATGCAATGACTAACACGTGGAAGATAATCAGATAAGCAAAACTGAAGATAAATAATAACAAAGGAAAAGAAAGAAGGAATCAAAGCCTCGAACAGGACCATGACATCATTGGCACTGTTAAAAAATACCATATATATTGTACATTGCTGGCCTGGAAATAACATTTACAAAACTACTGGTTTCAGAATAATGACCAGGTTAAAGGGCATCAGGGATTTCCATAAATCAAAATGAGTTATTTTTGAGAGACCAGCATGCACTTGTCTACTTAGGTCACTATCAGAGTGCAAACTAATCATTTTAACATTTTTCATTTTATTCATGCAAAACTATGCATTTTCAAATATGTTTTACTCTGAATTCACATATTCACCTTAATTTTTTCCCATTTATGAAAAATGGACTGATAGCATTTTGCATCTGAACTCTTCATATATAAAATGAATACTGATAGAATAACTCCATTAATGTCAATTCTGTCATTTGTGCAAAGTTAAAATATAACATATATCTTTTAATGTTGAATAATGCACTAATTCTGAAGTTTCGTAACAAACACAGACAGATGGCATTCTGGGTAAAATGTGCTTCCGCTGACACTGATTGGTTGACTCATTCATTCTATCTACACCAGCACGTTAATGTGAGGTGTGTCGTGTGTTTGTGTTTACAGATAAATGTGCTTTTGTAAAATATGCCATTTTTTATTTGTAAAAAAAAAAAAGGCATTTAAAAAAAAAGTTGTAATTAGATAACCGTCTGATATAACCGGTGTCAAAATAAATAGAACACTGCCATGATCTACTGGTGCCAGTGCAAGTTTTGGCCCTTTTTCAGCGGATTTTTCATTAGTGCGAGAATTTTTTGGATCGCACCAAGTTTCAGGTTAATTGCGCATTGTTTAGTATACATGGAGTAACGAGCTGCGTTTCACATCTCACAACCACCTCCTGAACGGCGGTCGTATGGTCAGATGAAAATCAAACCTGTTTGATATTCTGGTTGGCCGTCGTGAGGGTATTCTGCAGCTGAAGCCCTACAAGCGTCCAACCTCTCGCACTGTGCCTGTGCAAACACCGCAGACCTGTCTTGTAATGTTTTGTTTTTGTTTGTTTTTTTTAAACTTTGATGTCTCCCATTGAGAGTTTTTGTAAATTAAGTTTGAAAAAAGTTTCTGTTTCTGTTTTGCTTCTGGAAGCACAAGTCCGACGTGTGGTTTTTGAACGTACAATGTGTCTGAGAACATAAATCGTGTGCTCTGAACTTTTACACCGTGCGGTTCTGTAGTACAGTTTAAGCTGGAACTGAGTACAATGATTGAAAATATCAGCCCAGCTTCAGGCAAATACTGCCATGAATGCTACTGGCCAGAAAATGGCAGTAGAGACCTTGAAAACTTGCCAAAGCAAAATTCCAGATAATCTGTGTCTGCTACGAGAGTTTTAGGCACTAGAGTTTAATGCTGTTGTCCGTGGAGCCTGATCAGAGTATCTCAAATGCATTTCTCATGTCGTGAACGTACTGAGATTACCCTATCCTACCCCATAATGCACCTGGACACAGCATGTCCACACTAAAACCTTAAAAATTAGCGCATTATTTTAAAACTAAAACATATATCTGATTATTTTATAAAACGTCAGACGTGACGTTAATTTAAATAACTTGTCTGAAATTAGTTTGGTTAAAATTTGAACCATAAGTTAAAAATGTATGCCTCTGGATGACTTGGGTGATATTGCCCATGTATCAGTATGGGTTTAAAAGAAATTATTATTATTTTTTGGTGACCAGTTCTCCTTTGCTTGCAGAGGATAGAGTGGTTTCTTCTAGAAGTAGCACTCCTCTGTTTGCAGAGGGTAGAACTACACATCTGCTACAAAACATTTAGGTGCTCAACTGATTTTACATTTTATAGGCGTTTGTAGCTGTTAAGCTTTGTTTACCACATTATCAAACAAAAATTTATTGAAATATAATTAGTTTGATAATGGTTTTCAGAGTTATCTGAAAGGATAATCCGATAATGAAAACATTATCTTCGATAATTATCGGTTATCAGAACTGTTCCCACCACTGGTTAACACTTATACCCAGGCATGTCTACAGTCTAATTCTTTCTAAAGATTTATCAAATCAAAACCTAATCTGTAACTTCTGCAGTAGAAATGTCCCAGAGCAACGACCCAGACTTCTGTACTCTGGATAGCCAAAAACTGCCCAGGTCTCATTTTTACATCCATGTATTGCAAAAGCTGCGTGTGCACACAAGCGCTGCACCACAGTGCCCCTAGTATCTTTGAGTAATGAAAGTATTCCTGATCAGTTATCTGTATGGACAAATGAAGATGTACACAGTTGTTCAGTATCAATACAGCTGCTTTCCTGGTTACTAAATGCAGAGATTGATGTCATGACACACTGCAACATGGAACGGTCAGAAAAACATGCAGGCACTGACGAGAAGAATTGCTACCACCTGACGCGTACTACTCTGATGGATTGAAAAATTTGGAAGTGGTTCTCAATTGGAACCGGTTCTTGACTCCCATCTCTAGTACTGGCTTGAAAGTTTACTGTTGGAACAGGAAGTGGTGTGAGATTTACAAACCGAGCAGCTGTCTGGAAAGTGAATTCGTAACTCTCGTCTCCTTAATCTTATGGTTATACAGAGCCAACAGCTTTCTCAGAAACAGTGTATATGCCTCAGTTTGAACTTTCTTCCAGCCGGTCTACAGCACACAGGTTATTTCGATTGATTGAAGAAGAGATATTGAAGACAAAAGTTTTTAATGCAATTAAATCTACACTACAGCATGGTGGCTTTGTGGCTAGCACTGTTGCCTCCCAGCAAGAAGGTCGTGGGTTTGATTCCCACCTGTGTCCTTTCTGTGTGGAGTTTGCGTGTTCTCCCTGTGTTTGTGTGGGTTTCCTCTGGGTGCTCTGGCTTCCTCCCACATCTGAAGACATGCAGATTAGGTGGACTGGAAACTTTAAATTGTCTGTAGGTGTGAATGTGTTTGTTTGTCTGTATGTGTCCCTACAACAGACTGGCATCCTGTCCAGGGTGAACCCCGTCTCATGCCCTGTGACTGCTGGGATAGGCTCCACAGCACCTCACAACACTTAATTGGAGTAAGTGGTTGAAAATGAGTGAGTGTGTGTAAGATTTAGTGTCATCTAGTGGTGAGTTTGCAGATTGGATTTAGCCATCAACAGTCATGATTATGTTTCCCTTTATCTTGATTTCTTTTTGGCAATACAGAATTATGGTCTGTTGTTTTCTCTTGTGATCAGCAATATTTAGCAATATATATGATTCTCCATTTCACAAAAATGAGGGTTCTCAAACTTGTTAACCTGCACTAGTGTGATGGAGGCTGGAAGGAGTCGCTGTGCATATGGTAGTCAGTAAATTTCACTCCCCAGCGGCAAAAGACCATCTGGCCACAGATGCCATGGGTTTTAGCCTTCTGGTCAGAGTGCCTGCCTCTAATGCTGGAGATTCTGAGTTTGCATCCTGAGGTGGTGTGACAGAGGAGAGAAAGACATTCACAACACAGAAGATAAACTAGCAGCCAGTGGACAGTGTATAGGGCAGTAACCACTGATTTCTCCTCTTGTTTCCTCAGTCATCCAGCTGCACTGCAAAATACAAAAGACTGAGTAAATATGTCCTTTTTGCGATACTGAACCAACATGGTGGTGTGGCATGGCAGCCTCTGTGAGGGAGCTGCTCCCATGTAGAAGGGGTCATTCTGAGGTTATAAAAACACATTGATTCACTGTTGCAGGTAATTTTACACCAATGAACATACAGTTGTGCTCAAAAGTTTACATACCCTGGCATAATTTTAGATTTTTTTTGCCCATTTTTTAGAGAATATGAATGACAACACACTCATGGTTAGTAGTTGTGTGAAGTCATTTATTGCCAAACAACTGTTTCTTCTTTTAAATCATAATGACAACATAAATTACCCAAATGATCCTGATCACAAGTTGACACAAACAGGTTTGAATGGCGACTAAAGGCAACAATCCTCACCTGTGATCTGTTTGCTTGTAATCTGTGTGTGTGTGTATAAAAGGTCAGTGAGTTTCTGGGCTCCTGACAGACCCTTGCATCTTTCATCCAGTGCTGCACTGACAAAGGCACTTGAAGAAAAATGGGCTGCATGATCAAGTTGCCAGAAGAAAGCCATTACTCGCAAATACCACAAAGTACCCCGCTTACAATACACCAAACAGCACAGAGAACAAAGTCATTTGGAGTGTTGAGACCAAAATTTAACTTTTTGGCCACAACCATCAACTTGGAGTCTGCAAGGCGTATGATGAAAGGTACACCCTTCCTACTGTGAAGCACGAAGGTGGATCGCTGATGTTTCAGGGATGTGTGAGCTACAAAGGCACAGAAAACTTGGTCATAATTGATGGCAGAATGAATGCAGCATGCTATCAGAAAATACTGGAGGAAAATTTTCACTCATCAGCCCAGAAGCTGAGCATGGGACGTACTTGGATGTTCCAACATGACAGCGATCCAAAACACAAGGCCAAGTTGACCTGTCATTGGCTACAGCAGAATAAAGTAAAGGTTCTGGAGCCATCTCCGTCTCCTGACCTCAATATCATTGAGCCACTCTGGGGATCTTCTCAAATATGCAGTTCATGCAAGATGGCCCAGGAATTTACAGGAACTGGAGAAAAATGGGCAGCTTTACCATCAGAGAAAATAAAGAGCCTCGTCCACAACGACCACAAAAGACACCAAGTTGATGTTAAATGAGCGACACACAGTATTAAGAACAGGGGATGTAAACTTTTGATTAAATGCCCCGATATTGTCCATACAGTAACAATAAAGCTTGAGTGGCTGTTCAATCTTTGTACCGTATCATTGAAGGTTGTTATGGTGTGAGAAGAAGTCAAGTAGAATGTAAACCATATTTAAAGTTTAATTTGCTTTGCTTAGGTGGGTGTTTTATCAGGGTTTTGTGTCAGTAAGAGTAAAAGAATCACCTGGTCATTACATCTGCACAAAATCATCATGTCACATGAAGAAAGACTCATTTAAACCTCCAACAGTTTTGTTGTAACTTCCTTGTGTTTAACTTCCTTGTGTTTAATAAAATTGGTCATTCTTATTCTAAAATTGTATTTTAATAAAAATGCTGCAAACCTTTTCTCCAGACATAAAAAAGATTCTCCTCTTCTCACTGACTGAAAATAATTCTTCATTTTATGCAGCTTGGAAATACACATCGCGAACGCGACCTGATAAATGTTTTACAAATTGTTTTTGACATGACAGAGGCATTGCATAATTCCAAATTAATCTGCTCCCTGCACGTTGTGATTTATTATTATTTTACCTTTATGATCTTAACAGTGTTGTAGGTTGTGCTGCTTCCTCGTTGCTGCCTTGTAGCAGCCGTGTTCATTTTGTTTCTGCAAACCTCAGCATTAATGAAGCACGTATCTTTGACTGATTTTCACCTGCACCTTCATTTGCTGTCTCAGCTTGTTCTGGCTTAAGTGCTCAATGTGATGGATGATTGCAGCTGTTGTGTATTACCCTTGAGATGCAGCCATGTTTTGCATTTACTATTTAATTTAGTCTATGTTTCCATTGGCCAAAAAACCCAACACAACTTTGTGGTATTTTTTTTCTTCTGTTATGCCAACAAACTGTCTCCCTTCTTTCTCTAACCCAGTTTCTCACTTTTATTCCCCGGTAAAACATTAATAGTTAACATAAGTTTCATATTGTGACTGTGCAGTGCATCTAGAAGGTATTCATTTTCCAGATGTTACAGCCTTATTCCAAAATGGATGAAATTAATTTTTTCTTAAAATTCTCCACACAATACCCCATAATGACAATGTGAAAAATGTTTTTTGAGATTTTTGCAAATTAAATCAACTAAGAATTCACATGCACATAAGTATCCACAGTCTTTGCTGTGAAGCGCAAAATTGAGCTCAGGTGCCTCCTGCTTCCACTGATCATCCTTGAGCTGTTTCTACAGCTTAATTGGAGTCCACCTGGAGTCAATTCAGTTGATTGGACATCATTTGGAAAGACACACACCTGTCTACATTTAAGGTCCCACAGTTGACAGTCAGAGCACAAAGCAAGCATGAAGTCAAAGGAATTGTCTGTAGACCTCCGAGACAGGATTGTCTGGAGGCATAAATCTGGGGAAGGGAACAGAAACATTTCTGCTGCTTTGAAGGTCCCAATGAGCACAGTGGCCTCCATTATCTGTAAATGGAAGAAGTTCAGATCCAACAAGACTCTTCCTAGAGCTGGCCGCCCATCTAAACTGAGCGATTGGGGAAGAAGGACCTTAGTCAGGGAGGTGACCAAGAACCAGATGGTCACTCTGTCAGAGCACTAGCATTCCTCTGTGGAGAGAGGAGAACCTTCCAGAAGGACAACCTGTATGGTAGAGTGGCCAGACGGAAGCCACTCCTTAGTAAAGGCACATGACAGCCCACCTGGAGTTTGACAAAAGGCACCTGAAGGTCTCTCATACTATGAGAAACAAAATTCTCTGGTCTGATGAGACAAAGATTGATCTCTTTGGCATCATGTTTGGAGGAAACCAGGCACATCCCTACAGTGAAGCATGGTGGTGGCAGCATCATGCTATGGGGATGTTTTTCAGCAGCAGGAACTGGGAGACTACTCAGGATTGAGGGAAAGATGAATGCAGCAATGTACAGAGACATCCTGGATGAAAACCTGCTCCAGAGTGCTCTTGACGTCAGACTGGGGTGACGGTTCATCTTTCAGCAGGACAATGACCCTAAGCACACAGCCAAGATATCAAAGGAGTGGATTCAAGACAACTCTGTGAATGTCCTTGAGTGACCCAGCCAGAGCCCAGACCTGAATCTGACTGAACATCTCTGGAGAGATCTGAAAATGGCTCGCACCCCTTCCAACCTGATGGAGCTTGAGAGGTGCTGCAAAGAGGAATGGGCCAAACTGCCCAAAGGTAGGTGCACCAAGCTTGTGGCATCATATTCAAGAAGACTTGAGGCTGTAGTTGCTGCCAAAGGTGCATCAACAAAGTATTGAGCAAAGGCTGTGAATACTTACATACACGTGATTTTTTAGTATTTTGTGCAAAAATTTCAAAATAGCCTTTTTCATGTTGTCATTATGGGGTGTTGCACATATAATTTTGAGGGGAAAAATACATTTACGCCATTCTGGAATAAGGCTGTAACATAACAAAATGTGGAAAAAATTAAGTGCTGTGAATACTTTCCGGATGCTCTGTATATAAATGATATATCTGTCTGGAGAATTTGCTAATCTACAGCCTTCATTTAATTAAAGGTACAGTCCCCCTAAATTAACTTTGGGTTGAAATCTAGATGTTCTAAAGTAACTAATTTTGTGGTACACTGCAACAATTGCAGATAATTTTATTGCTGGTAAATTAGTCATTTTTGGAACTGTATACTGAGTTGGCAAAGTAAATTCATGCTACATTCCACTGAAAACTGGAAATTTGTCATTTCCAATTTACAGCTAGGAAAACCACCTAATAAACTATGATAAAAACCTTTGTCTACACACGCTTTTGGCAAACAGATATAGTAAAACTGTGAGTGTTGTCTTACCTGTCGAGCAGATATTCAGCAAAACATTCATCTAAACCAAAGATATTTCTTGTTTTGGGTGGTGGCTGATAAAAACCACATGGGCACGGGATTACTTTGGGAAACCTTTGTCAAGCACTAAAAACAGTTACATTCACAAATGCCACTTAAACGTTTCTGTGCAAAAAAGAAGCCTCATGTTAACTTTGTCTAAAACCTCAACTTGTCTGGGCTCTGAGGCATCTTGGTTGAACCATCACAGTGGAAATGTGTATTGTGGTCCGAAATGGATGCTGTCAAAAGGGCCATCCAGACTGTCATCAGCAACATGTCCAACAGCCAGGGTCTGCCATGATATGGGGTGGTTTCAGTACCCTTGGCAATGGTAAAATAGAGTTCTGTGGTGGCAGCATTAACATAGAGAAGTAGACTGAGTTTGTTAGAGCCACATATGCTGCTTTCAAGACAACATTTTCCCCATGGACATACATGTATTATTCAACAAGTCACTACAAAACCACATTCTGTGCACATTACAAAGGCATGGCTGTGGAAGAATAGGGGATGGATACTGGACTGCTGTGCCTGTAGTGCTGAGCTCTCTGCAATACAGAATGTGTGGAGAATTTTGAAATTAAAAATGGAACAATGACTCCGTACTTTTGCACACTACAGATGTGTTTGTAGGATGAATGGGACAAAATAACACCCAACGCGTCATCGCTTAGTATCCCCAATGCCAAAACATCTTTTAAGTGTTGTGTGAAGGAATGGTACCATTAAAAAATGGTAAATTCATCCTTGACCCAAAATACATAAGATTAACAAACAGCAATATATGTAAGTAATAAATGTATATTAACAAATGAAATAAAGTTGAGCAGACAAAGCATGAAAGATCTTGGGTTCATACTGTCTGCAATGAAGTAAAAGTCAAAGTAAATGTCAGGATCAGTGTTTTATTTGCATTTATATCACATCATCCCAACTTTTTCTTATTTGGGATTATATACTCAACAAAAATATAAACGCAACACTTTTGGTTTTGCTCCCATTTTGTATGAGATGAACTCAAAGATCTAAAACTTTTTCCACATACACAATATCACCTTTTCCCTCAAATATTGTTCACAAACCAGTCTAAATCTGTGATAGTGAGCACTTCTCCTTTGCTGAGATAATCCATCTCACCTCACAGGTGTGCCATACCAAGATGCTGATTAGACACCATGATTAGTGCACAGGTGTGCCTTAGACTGCCCACAATAAAAGGCCACTCTGAAAGGTGCAGTTTTATCACACAGCACAATGTCACAGATGTCGCAAGATTTGAGGGAGCGTGCAATTGGCATGCTGACAGCAGGAATGTCAACCAGAGCTGTTGCTCGTGTATTGAATGTTCATTTCTCTACCATAAGCCGTCTCCAAAGGTGTTTCAGAGAATTTGGCAGTACATCCAACCAGCCTCACAACCGCAGACCACGTGTAACCACACCAGCCCAGGACCTCCACATCCAGCATGTTCACCTCCAAGATCGTCTGAGACCAGCCACTCGGACAGCTGCTGACACAATCAGTTTGCATAACCAAAGAATTTCTGCACAAACTGTCAGAAACCGTTTCAGGGAAGCTCATCTGCACGCTCGTCGTCCTCATCGGGGTCTCCACCTGACTCCAGTTCGTCGTCGTAACCGACTTGAGTGGGCAAATGCTCACATTCGCTGGCGTTTGGCACGTTGGAGAGGTGTTCTCTTCACGGATGATGCAAAGGAGATGTGTTGCACTGCATGAGGCAAATGGTGGTCACACCAGGTACTGACTGGTATCCCCCCCAATAAAACAAAACTGCACCTTTCAGAGTGGCCTTTTATTGTGGACAGTCTAAGGCACACCTGTGCACTAATCATGGTGTCTAATCAGCATCTTGATATGGCACACCTGTGAGGTGGGATGGATTATCACAGCAAAGGAGAAGTGCTCACTATCACAGATTTCGACTGGTTTGTGAACAATATTTGAGGGAAATGGTGATATTGTGTATGTGGAAAAAGTTTTAGATCTTTGAGTTCATCTCATACAAAATGGGAGCAAAACCAAAAGTGTTGCGTTTATATTTTTGTTGAGTATATTTACACCAAACCATGAGTCAGCATTGTTTTATTTTCCAAGACCTTGGCCTGACGGCAGCGTTGTGGTTGAGTAGAGTTGAGCTCCTCTCAGCTGCGTTTGTGTTGGAAGTCACGTAGTAAGCTGGATCTTCCAGCAGGGGGCAGGACACTCAAAGAGAGAAGTGCTGACTAATTGTTTGGGTGTGTCGTCGCCTTTGGTGCCACCAGAAACGATCGTGGTGTTAAAACTCAAAATCAGCTTGTTAGTAGTTGCAAGCGTACCAGAGGCAATACTGGAATTTATCGGTTATCTGTAATTTCCTATACATTACTGGAATTTATCGGTTATCTGTAACTTCTGATGCATTTTTTGGTGGTTTATTGTTTTAGCTTTATCAAAGATAACTTTTCAATTATCTGATTATCTGTTATCGAAGTTAATTTTTTGGTTATCCATGCCCACCACTGGGAAAAACCGATGATGCAGGTTGTACGAACGACTCGCCATTGTGAACAACACTTCTACATCGTTGGTATTCCCGTCCCTGATCGTCGTCTTCTCTCACCGGCAGGCCAGTCTGTTCTGCTCTCTCCGCTAAATCTAACAGCTCCTGCTTTCTGTAACCTGTGGTCGAAAACATTCTTACCTTTTAAATTATTAAAAGCGTTTCTTGGCCATGGCATTACTTCAACTACTTAATCATACAGTTGTGCTCAAAAGTTTACATACCCTGGCAGATTTTTTTTTTTTTTCAGAGAATATGAACAATAACACAAAAACTCTTTTTTTAATCATGTTTAGTGGTTGGGTGAAGCCATTTATTGGCAAACAACAGTGGTTACTCAAATCATAATGACAGCAGAAACTACCCAAATGAACCTGATCAACGTTTACATCAACGTTTACATACCCCTGTTCTTAATAATTTAATTATTAATTTAATTAGCTTATAATGCGCCAAATCACAGCAAAAGCCGTCTCAAGGCGCCTTACATAAAACAAGTCAACATAAAATTGAATAAATAATTAAAAATGAATAAAAAATTCAAATACATAAATAAAAACAGAAGTAAAAGAATAAAACAAATAAAAACAAAAACTATCCATAAGAAAGAGAATAAAAATAGGTTTTGAGTCTTGACTTAAAAATGTCCACAGACTCAGACTGCCTCACGGTTGCAGGAAGACCGTTCCACAGGGTGGGTGCACGATACGAAAAGGCTCTTTGACCTGCTGACTTCTTCTTCACCCTGGGAACACAGAGAAGTCCCGCATCCCATGACCGCAAAGCCCGGGCCGGCACATAGAGTTCCACCAGATCAGCCAGATAAGATGGCGCCAGTCCATGAACAACCTTATAAGTCAATAACAAAACCTTAAAATCTGCTCTCACAGAGACAGGGAGCCAGTGCAAAGATGCCAAAATGGGTGTGATATGTTCAGACCTTCTGCTACGTGTCAGAAGTCTGACGGCAGCGTTCTGAACCAGCTGAAGACCCCTAATGCTGGACTGTGGTAACCCTGAAAATAGAACATTACAATAATCTAGTCTAGAAGAAACAAAAGCATGAATCAGGGTCTCAGCATCAGCCATGGACAGGATGGGGCAGATCCTCGCTATATTTCTCAGATGGAAAAAAGCAGTCCTTGCAACATCCCTGATGTGGAGGTCAAAAGACAATGTGGGATCAAAAATTACCCCAAGGTTCCTCATTTTGTCCGTATGATGTATGACACACGAACCCAGGCTGAGCGCCAGCTGGTCAAACTGATGCTGATGTCTCGCTGGACCAAAAACCCTCATTTCAGTCTTATCAAAGTTTAAAAGTAGGAAGTTACTAGACATCCAACTTCTCACTGATAGAAGACAGTCCTCCAGGGATTTTATGGGAGTGAGATTTCCCGCAGTTATCGGCATGTGCAACTGAGTATCATCAGCATAACAATAAAAGGCAATCCCAAAACTCCGCAGTATACGCCCAAGGGGTGCCACAAGAGGCCTAAAACAGATCCCTGTTGAACACCAAATCTCATGTCAGCAAGGTCAGAGGTGCCATTATACAAGACACATTGAGAACGAATGGACAGATATGACGTCAACCAGGCAAGGGCACTTCCAGTAATCCCAAAAAAATTCTCCAACCTATTGAGCAAAATATGATGAACCATGGTATCAAACGCAGCACTGAGATCTAACAACACCAAAACCGTAGTGGTGTCTGAATCCATTGCTCGCAGAAGATCATTCACAACTTTAGTGAGCGCTGTCTCTGTGGAGTGATATTTCCTAAAAGCAGACTCAAGCGGCTCAAAAAGATCATTCTCAGTAAGGTGGTCTATGAGCTGCCGTGAAACCACCTTTTCTAAAATTTTGGAACAGAATGATAGATTTGATATCGGCCTACACTACAATACACTAGAGTCAAGATTAGATTTCTTAAGTAGTGGTTTAATCACTGCTGATTTAAAACATTTCGGAACAGATCCAGAGGTTAATGACAGATTAATAATTTCCAGCACAGTCGGCCCAAGAGTGGGCCACAGGTCCTTAAACAATTTTGTTGGTATGGGATCAAATAAACAGGTTGTGCTTTTTGTAGACGCCACAAGTTTAGTCAGCACGCCCAGTGAAATACTATTAAATTCTGTCAATCTAGGTAACACCTCAATGGTAGCGCCCACCTCCATAGCAGGTTTTAATGGTTGGGCCGAGGCGTGCTGAGATATGCTCAGCCTAATATCTTCTATTTTCTTCTCAAAATAATCCAAGAAATCCTGTGCTGAAAAGGGAGAACGACTAACAGGTGGCTGCCCGTGAATAAGAAATGCGACCGTGTCAAACAAAAACTTTGAGTTATGTTTGTTTTTACTGATCAAATCAGAGTAATAGGTCCGCTTCGTGGCCAGTAGTGCATGCTAATAATCTAAAATAGCATCCTGAAAACACAAGGTGGAACACCTCTAATTTGGAATAACGCCATTTCCGTTCCAAACCTCTAGCCTTCTGCCAGAGGTCACGCAAATAATCATTGAACCAAGGTGACTGTGCCTTAGGAGGGCGTGACCTTAAAAGAGGAGGCGCAATCTTATCAAGTGTAGTTTTAAGCATTAAATTTAGACTATCCGCGAGGCTGTCCACTGATTTAGCATTCTCCAGATTCAAAGCTAAAATATCAGGTAGTCTGGCCTCAAGTTCAGTCATAGTTGAGGGTTTAATACGACACTGCAGTTGTAGACAAGGTTGTTGTTCCACTAAACGTGGCAGCGTAAATGTAAACCTGATAAGTGAGTGGTCAGAGACTATAGATGCGAGAGACAAAATGTCAATATTTGTGACAGCAAACCCACGTGCAAGAACCAGATCCAGGGTATTTCCACTAATGTGTGTTGGGTCCTGAATGTATTGCTGGAATCCTAAAGCATCCACAATTTGCATAAATGATTTGCTAAGGGGATCAGAGGGCTTATTTATATGAATGTTAAAGTCACCAATAATCAAAATGTTATCTGCACTAGTTGACAAACTAGTCAGAAGTCAGAATATGGGCCAGGGGGCCTATAAACAGTGACAATATAACATAGCTGAGCTCCAGTTTTATGACCCTGACAGTACTTAGCATCACAGGCATAACGGAGAGTCAGATGCTCAAAGGAATTATATTTGTGACCCCCAACAGCTAATAAAGAAAACCTAGATTTGTAAATAAAAGCTACACCCCCGCCTTGCTTCACACCACGAGACACATGACTAAATGTGTATGCCGGTGGACAGGCCTCATTCAGAGGAAGGAGGGTTGTGGGTTTGAGCAAGGTTTCACACAAGCCAATCATATCTAAATGATGGTCCATGATTAAATCATTAATCAACAATGATTTCGAGGACAGTGATCTGATGTTCAGGAGACCCAGAGTAAGGACGTCAGTGGGGATGACAGTCTCACTGTTGGGAACCCGGCGAAGCAAGCCCAGGTTCCGAGAGCGCCACTGGCGCACATCAATCCAGCGAAGACATGGATGGCTGGGCTGCCACCAAGACACCCAGACAACCCAGAAGAAGTTATAGGCTTACGTGGCTGTGATTGGAGAAATTATGCACAGTGCAAGCTTTGCATTTTGTATCACCAGTTATCCATCTTCATGATGAAGTGGTATAGAGGAGGATTTTCTTAAAAAGAAGACCTGAAAGTTTAGCTACAAATTGCCAGAAGGTACATCTGAGATGCAAGCCTGGATTTGATCTGTTTTGGTGAAAGAAAATCCTTCTCTGCTCTACTCCACTATGAAGCTGCCATGATTTGCTAAGCTATGAGTAGTGATGCAAAATGCAAAGCTTGCACTGTGCACAATTTCTCCAATCACAGCCACATAAGCCCATAACTTCTCCTGAGTTGTCTTGGTGGCTTTCCTCACTCTTCTCCTTCTTGCACAGTCACTCAGTTTTTGAGAACTGTCTAATCCATGCAGATTTACCATACTGTTTGTATTTCTTGTAATTGATGTAAATAAATTATGAAACATATTCAGTGGCAGCTTTACCATCAGAGAGCCTCGTCCACAACTACCACAAAAGACTCCAAGCTGTCACTGATGTTAAAGGGGGCAACACACGATATTAAGAAAAGGAGTACGTAAACTTTTGATCAGGGTCATTTGGGTAGTTTGTGTTGTCATTATGATTTCAAAAGAGTAAACAGTTGTTTGACAATAAATGGCTTCACCCAACCACTAACTATGAGTGAAACAAAGTTTTTGTGTTATCATTCATATTATCTAAAAAATGGCCAAAAAAACTAAACTTCTGCCAGGGTATGTAAACTTTATAGCACAACTGTAGTTTCAAAACGGTTCAGTAAATCTTTATTAAATTATCCCCTACCTTTTGTTACGTTTCAGATCTCATCTTTGCCTCCCCAGAGGAGGTAATATTTTCCATGCCGTTTGTCTAGCAGGATAAAGCAAAAACAATAAACTGATTTTTAACTTATGAGGTACTATATGGGACAAGGCAAAAAAACATTAACTTTTGGAGTGGGTCCAAGGGGTGGAGACAGGAACTTTCTTTTCCGTTAAGAAAAAGGATGCTGATATCCACATTATTGTTTGAGACATTAACAAATGCTGAAAATTTCTCTATCTCACAATGTGTGATCTCCTCCAAAAATGAATGGTTTCTTCCTTGGTTCATAGCCGAACCTTTTATCAAGTTTCATTTAATAAGTAAAACGAACATGAAGACAACAAACATCACCCTGAGGAGACGGAGGAGCAGGAGGTCAGAGGTCAGCCAGAGTAGTTGTATTTTATTAGATTACAATTACTTTCCATGTGTATTTTTATTTCTTAAAGTTTATTATTGGTTTAATACTTTCTGGACTGTAAATAAATTGTCTACTGTTTAATTTCATTTCATTTGTCATTTAATTATTTGTGTGCATCGTGATCATCATCTGGTGGTGGCCAAGTGTGTTTGGTTTCGGTGTGGAAGGTTCTGGGTTCAAACCACACCCCTGCCACATTTCTCCATGTAATTATGGCGTTGTGTCAGGAAGGGCATCCAGTGTTAAACTTGTGCCAATTCAACATGCAGATCCACCTTGAATCTGCTGTGGCGACCCCGAGTGAAAACAAGGGAGTCAGCCGAAGGGACTCACTTGTATCTGATTATTTTTTTAATGTTTACAATACAACATGTGGATTTAAACTGTCTTTTTTTGGCTTGTTTTTAGGGTTTTAGTTATATTCATATGATTAAAGTTAAAGGTTAGCAGCAGGGGCATAGCACCAAATTCTGGGTCCTAGGTACTAGCCATATTGAAGAACCCCCCCACCCACCCCCCATCTTTTTTATTAACGCAAACACCAAATTTCTAATGCGTAGTCATACCAGGTATAAATCATGTATACCTTAGATCACACCTGGGAGTCCGAACCCTTTTTCAAGTTGGGGGAGCAATATTGAGTTGGGGGGTCTGGGGGACCAAATTGCACCATTGGTGTAATTTGGTGTAATTAATCGTTTTGGGTTTTTTTTTACTCACATGTGAGTTTTGCCATTATTTCTTTAAGTGAGTTATTATTAAAAGGCCTTTATCACGCAACATCAACGTTTGACCTTGTAACAGTTATGTTATATTCTTGTCAAAAACATACCTGGAGTAGTGTTTTGTTTTATTTTGCAGATACATACATCACCAACACACCACAAAGAGATTTCCATCAGGTTTAGATGCCTACAGCAACTATCTCAACCACTGACAACATATTACAGCAAGAGTCCACGAAAGTATTTTAAAGGCCTGACGAAAGTGTAATATGTTATACACTCAACAAAAATATAAACGCAACACTTTTGGTTTTGCTCCCATTTTGTATGAGATGAACTCAAAGATCTAAAACTTTTTCCACATACACAATGTCACCATTTCCCTCAAATATTGTTCACAAACCAAGTCTAAATCTGTGATAGTGAGCACTTCTCCTTTGCTGAGATAATCCATCCCACCTCACAGGTGTGCCATATCAAGATGCTGATTAGACACCATGATTAGTGCACAGGTGTGCCTTAGACTGCCCACAATAAAAGGCCACTCTGAAAGGTGCAGTTTTATCACACGGCACAATGCCACAGATGTCGCAAGATTTGAGGGAGCGTGCAATTGGCATGCTGACAGTAGGAATGTCAACCAGAGCTGTTGCTCGTGTATTGAATGTTCATTTTTCTACCATAAGCCGTCTCCAAAGGCGTTTCAGAGAATTTGGCAGTACATCCAACCAGCCTCACAACCACAGACCACGTGTAACCACACCAGCCCAGGACCTCCACATCCAGCATGTTCACCTCCAAGATCGTCTGAGACCAGCCACTCGGACAGCTGCTGAAACAATCGGTTTGCATAACCAAAGAATTTCTGCACAAACTGTCAGAAACCGTCTCAGGGAAGCTCATCTGCATGCTCGTCGTCCTCATCGGGGTCTCGACCTGACTCCAGTTCGTCGTCGTAACCGACTTGAGTGGGCAAATGCTCACATTCACTGGTGTTTGGCATGTTGGAGAGGTGTTCTCTTCACGGATGAATCCCGGTTCACACTGTCCAGGACAGATGGCAGACAGCGTGTGTGGTGTCGTGTGGGTGAGCGGTTTTCTGATGTCAATGTTGTGGATCGAGTGGCCCATGGTGGCGGTGGGGTTATGGTATGGGCAGGCGTCTGTTATGGACGAAGAACACAGGTGCATTTTATTGATGGCATTTTGAATGCACAGAGATACCGTGACGAGATCCTGAGGCCCACTGTTGTGCCATACATCCAAGAACATCACCTCATGTTGCAGCAGGATAATGCACGGCCCCATGTTGCAAGGATCTGTACACAATTCGTGGAAGCTGAAAATGTCCCAGTTCTTGCATGGCCGGCATACTCACCAGACATGTCACCCATTGAGCATGTTTGGGATGCTCTGGACCGGCGTATACGACAGCGTGTACCAGTTCCTGCCAATATCCAGCAACTTCGCACAGCCATTGAAGAAGAGTGGACCAACATTCCACAGGCCACAATTGACAACCTGATCAACTCTATGCGAAGGAGATGTGTTGCACTGCATGAGGCAAATGGTGGTCACACCAGATACTGACTGGTATCCCCCCCAATAAAACAAAACTGCACTTTTCAGAATGGCCTTTTATTGTGGACAGTCTAAGGCACACCTGTGCAGTTTACTGCATTTTATTTTCTTCTTGTGTAAAAACACAACTTAGATGTGGTTTGACGAAAACAATTTTTCATTAAACTTAATAAAACAGGGATGAAGTGGAGGTTTAAGAGTCAGTAGGTGTTCACAGGAAAAAGTTATTTTTATATTTATTTATGTTCATTGTTAGTTGGTTTAATCTTTTCTGTTTTGTTTTATCAGATTCTTTTTGTCTGTTTCTCTAAAACTGTATTGTGGCATTATTAGTTATAGTTATAGTTGTTTATTGATATATAAATAAAAATAAATGAATAAAATATTACAATTTGTAATACATTTGACTCTTTTACAACAACAAAAGCTGAGCCATGAATTATTATACAGAAAAAAAATGTGCTGACAGCTGCAACAGCTTAATGCTAACTTCAACAATGAAAATTTTATTACAGAGATTAGAGCATGCCATAGGTATTAAAGGCACTGCGCTGCGGTGGTTTGAATCATATTTATCTAATAGATTACAATTTGTTCATGTAAATGGGGAATCTTCTTCACAGACTAAGGTTAATTATGGAGTTCCACAAGGTTCTGTGCTAGGACCAATTTTATTCACTTTATACATGCTTCCCTTAGGCAGTATTATTAGACGGCATTACTTAAATTTTCATTGTTACGCAGATGATACCCAGCTTTATCTATCCATGAAGCCAGAGGACACACACCAATTAGCTAAACTGCAGGATTGTCTTACAGACATAAAGACATGGATGACCTCTAATTTCCTGCTTTTAAACTCAGATAAAACTGAAGTTATTGTACTTGGCCCCACAAATCTTAGAAACATGGTGTCTAACCAGATCCTTACTCTGGATGGCATTACCCTGACCTCTAGTAATACTGTGAGAAATCTTGGAGTCATTTTTGATCAGGATATGTCATTCAAAGCGCATATTAAACAAATATGTAGGACTGCTTTTTTGCATTTATGCAATATCTCTAAAATTAGAAAGGTCTTATCTCAGAGTGATGCTGAAAAACTAATTCATGCATTTATTTCCTCTAGGCTGGACTATTGTAATTCATTATTATCAGGTTGTCCTAAAAGTTCCCTGAAAAGCCTTCAGTTAATTCAAAATGCTGCAGCTAGAGTACTGACGGGGACTAGAAGGAGAGAGCATATCTCACCCATATTGGCCTCTCTTCATTGGCTTCCTGTTAATTCTAGAATAGAATTTAAAATTCTTCTTCTTACTTATAAGGTTTTGAATAATCAGGTCCCATCTTATCTTAGGGACCTCATAGTACCATATCACCCCAATAGAGCGCTTCGCTCTCATACTGCAGGCTTACTTGTAGTTCCTAGGGTTTGTAAGAGTAGAATGGGAGGCAGAGCCTTCAGCTTTCAGACTCCTCTCCTGTGGAACCAGCTCCCAATTCGGATCAGGGAGACAGACACCCTCTCTACTTTTAAGATTAGGCTTAAAACTTTCCTTTTTGCTAAAGCTTATAGTTAGGGCTGGATCAGGTGACCCTGAACCATCCCTTAGTTATGCTGCTATAGACTTAGACTGCTGGGGGGTTCCCATGATGCACTGAGTGTTTCTTTCTCTTTTTGCTCTGTATGCACCACTCTGCATTTAATCATTAGTGATTGATCTCTGCTCCCCTCCTCAGCATGTCTTTTTCTTGGCTCTCTCCCTCAGCCCCAACCAGTCCCAGCAGAAGACTGCCCCTCCCTGAGCCTGGTTCTGCTGGAGGTTTCTTCCTGTTAAAAGGGAGTTTTTCCTTCCCACTGTCGCCAAGTGCTTGCTCACAGGGGGTCGTTTTGACCGTTGGGGTTTTTACGTAATTATTGTATGGCCTTGCCTTACAATATAAAGCGCCTTGGGGCAACTGTTTGTTGTGATTTGGTGCTATATAAATAAAATTGATGATGATGATGAAAATGGCATAGACATGCTAACGCGTTAGCATCGGCCCCGTTTTTAAGTTATAAAATACATCTATCAACTGTTTCAGAAGACCATAACAGGTCAGATTAACATAAAAAGGTAAATGTTACTCACAGACATATGCTCTTTTGGGTTTTAGTGGGGAAAGATTAAGATTAAGCAAAAAAAAAACCTGAATCAACAAAGCACCAGATCGAAGCACTGCTTCGATTGGTTCAAGGTTCAAAGCAAAGCCGCGATGCAGAAACGGTTGATTTATATGGAAGAAAGTAAACATTTGCGGTAAAACAAAGTTATTTAACAAGTAATTGATGACTAAATTAGTTGAAAACTATTTTAATAATTAAATCGATTTGTTTCAGCACTCCTAAACACCACCTCTTTCTGTCAGATCCCGTTTGGGATATGTGTGTGTGTGTGGGGGAGTGTCGCCTGTGCGCCTGGACTAAACCATTGTACAACTGTGCAGGGGTGGAAGGGCCCTCAGAGATCTTTCAATATTATTGTTAGAGCAGAATTATGTTTTGTGTTGGGGAAAGTGTAGTGACACGGACCCACAACAGGGGGCGCAAATGAACTGTCAATAGATGAGCCAAAAGGTAACAATTTAATGTTGTGAATGTGCACAACGATTATACAGACAATCACAGAATCTGATAGCAGTCAATACACCAAGGTGACGTGTGGGCAGGCTCGAGGATAGAAGACGTCTGTCCTGAGAAGAGCCGGAACCACACGATTTCCGCCGCCACCGAACCTGGTGAATACTGGAGCCGCCAAGTTCCGAATTCCCAGGTGATCACCGTCCCTGACTGTCGGATCTGGTACTGCTGGCGAGGAGCACAAACAGTGAGATGTGGGTGTGTGCACAACCAGTAACAAAAACAGTCAGAAGGTGGAAAGTCACCTCCACCTCTAATCACACACTCATGCAGCTCCTGTTAAATCACTTATCTGGCTGGAGTGTGAAGCGAAGCCGTCGCTGATCACACTTTACGCCAATCCCACAGATAAGGAAACGCCACAGGAATGCAGCTGCAAAGAAGTTCAGATTATTACTCAATGTTTAAGTCAGCAGAGACAATTACCTTCACAGGTAGATGATATCTCGGCAGCGAGGTGGAGATGACGTCCGGCTTTTATGGAGTGGATTGATGAAGTGGAGATGGGTGACAGCTGTCATGAACTGATGAGGGACAGCTGTCAACCCCGGCTGTGTCTGTGGCGGCAGCGCCCTCTCGTGCCTGAAGCCCGCACTTCAGGCAGGGCGCCCTCTGGAGGTGGGCCAGCAGTACCTCCTCTTCTGGCGGCCCACACAACATTTTGCAACATTTATACATTCATTCTAATTATATTCTTTTACAACATGAATTGTATGGACATTAATAACATGCAACACAAAAATGTATTTAATGCCAGTTTTTTGTGGGCCCTCCCCCCATGCTCTGGGCCCTGGGTACATAGTACCCTTTACCCCCCAGTCCGACACGCCTGGATAGCAGTAACAAAATGCGTGAGTGGTTTATCGATTTTACGTTATCAGTTAGCTTTTCAGTTATCAGCTATTGAACGTGCCCGTTAGGTTAGCTGTGCTCAGCCCTGGTAATCTCCCACAGGGAAGCCTTTGATCACTCGACTTTAAAACTAAGAAGTTTTTCAGAGGAACATCTCCAACAAACAGCCCACGTTTCCTCGGCAGGCAGGAGTCTGCTGAGGTTTTATCAAACCGTAATGACAGAAGTGTCTGCAGCTGTCATCCAGCAAAACAGCGGTCTTGATTAATCCAGTGCTCCTCTCCTAATCCAATCTCAAATCCACTCTTTTTTTTCCCTCTTAACAAATGGGCACTTCAGTCCAGAGAGAAAATGGACAGAGTGAGATGAGCAGGGGTCGGAGGACGAACACAAAACGGCATCAGGGTCGGCAACTGATGAAGTCCCTGACCCCAGGCGGCGAGCGCAGTCTGCAGAGAGCGAGGAAAAAGAAAGATTTCACAAGACAGGCAGACAGAGAGGGGACTTGAGTGAGCGCGGCTGAGAAACAGTGTGGAAAATGTGATCACAGCTCCAATGAAGCTGTCAGCAGTAAATAAGGAGTCTGCAGCTGAGAGGCAAAGAGGCAACTCAACAGCTCATTCCCATTTTCATGGCAAAAGGTGACTTTTAAAAGGTGTTTGGGACCTTGATTCAAAATGAAGTGCAAGGTTTACTTTTAACTAAAAAGAGGAATTTGGGCCGCTGAGCAACATTCCGGTTATTTTTGTAATTTGCCAAGGTACGACGTTTCTGACAATGTTCTGTAATAGTTTGACTCTAGGAATGCAACACTTGTAGCCCATTTGTTGGACATGTCTGTGTTTGTGGTGGCGCTTAATGCGCGGAGTCAAGCTTTAGTCAGTTCCTTGTGAAGCTCCTCCAAGTTCTTGAATTGGCTTTGCTTGACAGTCTTGTCAAGGCTGCTGTCTTCCCTGTTGCTTGTGTATCATTTCCTACCACACTTTTCACTTCCAGTCAACTTCACATGAATATGCTTTGATACAGTGCTCTGGCCACCTGTACCCCCCTCTCTATGTACATCTGGAGTTGCATCAGGATGGACATGCAGTGAAAAATTTATGCCAACTCAACGTACCATAGCTGCTGTGCAAAACAGAGAAATTATTACTAAAAAAGCAACAGAATATATGATAATCCATCTTTAAATACAGTACTGTGCATAATGTCTAAGGCATCCTTATATTTCTGGGGGCAAAAACACAGAACAAGGCTACTTTTGAGATTTCTCAAATATTCATTTTTAAAAAGTACAAGAAATAGATGTTACAGAGAGGTGTTTTTTTCTTCTCCTTTATTAAAGAGAGGAAGCACATTATCACAAAAACCTGACCAAGTCACATGGCAGCAAAGTGAAAGGAGGACAACTCCATAATGGGAGCTAAGAGGAGGACTTTAGCATTCTTGGATGATGAAAGTTTTCTTCTGGTCTATAAAGGTACCTGTCCGGCCTCATCTGGAATATGCAAACCAGGTGTGGGCTCCTCACCTGAAGGAGGACATTATATCAACAGAAGCTGTGGGATGCCAGGCCACCAAGCTCATGCCTGGCCGGTATGATCGATCTCATGTATGAGGAAAGACTGAGATGCCTCAACCTGCCAGGACTTAAGTGCCACAAGTTGAGAGGTGACATGATTGAGCTTTATAAGAACTGGACAGGAAGGTATGACACAAGAGTGTCTGATTTCATCACAGTTAAATGCAATGACGCAAAAGGCCACCAATACAAGATCCATAAGGACCATAGAAGTCTGATTCTGTGGAAATATTCACTGATCCACAGATTGGTTCATCAGTGGAATAACTTACCTGCTGAAGTGGTTGAAGGTCCAAGTATCCAAGCCTGCTTTAAAAGTAGATTCCACAAACTGTGCTCAAATGAACCTGGGAAATTTAACCCTGCATTTTGTAGATGTAAGCTTCATTCAAAGTCACATGCACACAGCCCAACTTCAGCAAACAAACTCCAAACTGATTTTAGAGGCTGCAGACCTGGAGACGGAAGGCTTCATGCAAGTAAGTCTGATTACTTTGTATGTCTGGAGCCCAGCGCCCACAAAGACAACAAGGTTCAATAAAATCTATTTGGATTTAAAAAAAACATTTATTTTGATGAGTCATTAACACTTAACATTGTTTATTATAACTTGTTTGACATTTAAAGGTTTTACATTACTTTTTTTGCACAGTAGTGCAGCAAATTCAATATTTTTACAGTGACTTTGCTTTAAGAAGGGGTTTTTTTTTATGAATAAAATTTATCCATATTATTGTACATCTAGATAGGAAAGAAAACGCAGATTATGGTGAGAATCTGTTTATTTTGAGCTTTGTGAAACTTGATTTCCTTGCAGGGATTCAACTTTTCTGACAAGAACAACTCAAACTGGCATCTAAAATATTCACCTGTTGTTGAGTTGCGGGTTTTGGACAAAGTACATAATTTCAAAAACATGGCCAAAAAAAAAAAAAAAAAAAAAAAAAGACGCATTTTAATTTGTCACAACTTTGGTCTTTGTTTTCCTGGTAACATATCTGAGATAAACATGATATTAACATCATCCTGACAACAGATCGATGTCCTCAAACTCAAACTACATAAACTATGTTCAGCCTTCGGCCATATTTTCTTGGCGAATGCAGCAGCAACAAAAGAAAATGAAACATTTGTAGGTTGGCTCAGGGGAGCGATGGACCGCAGGCAGTAAATCCAGTGATTTTTTTTATTTTAAATCTCTCCCTCTACACTTCATCTGGGGTGTTGATTACAGTCCTGCTGCTTTTATTGAATGATAAGTGGTCGTGCACATACCTGTGTGGGTGTGTGTGCATGTGAGGAAGATGGCCACTTTCCAACACTAACTTCCTACAGTGTGTATGCAGATTAAGGCCAGGCAGAGCACAGGGGGCGGATTAGGAAGCTCTGGGGTTACAATTCTCTTTGCTGTGGTTTTAAACAGCTCAGACAAGAAAAATCCAAATCGCTGCAGATGATTCAGGCGAATGAGCCGGTGCTGCTACAGTAAAAAGACATTACACGGACACGGGGAAAGATATTTTTAATACGCAGCTTTACCGGGCTGAAGAAAACCTTATCAGGAAGTATACATTTCTGAAATTGTATTTTTCTTTAACTACTTTCAGAGCAAGTTGCTGAGTTTGAAAGGCTGCATGTGTATAAAATATTATATAACAACTCAAAACTGCACAGCTTAGCACAGCACGTATCTCTGCGTGTGTGCAATTACGCTCGTAAAAGGCTGTTGCACACACACACTCAGCTCGGCGTGGACGAGCTCTCGTTTGTCTCAGAGTGCTGACCATGAGCTGCGTTCTTCTTGCTTTAAGCTTATTAGTGCTTCAGCTCAGAGAGCCGATTAGGATGGGTGGCGAGTTAAGCCGAGCGCTGCGATGCACACAGCAACATCAACACAAATGTCAAGGAAGCGAGAGAGAGATAGCTAGTGCACGTGGGAGGATTAGTGAGTGGAAAAGCACGGGAAGCCACTCCAGAAAATCCAAAGTTATGCAATCGCTAACGGTGCAAGAGGAGGCATTAGAAGAGGACTCTGAGGCAAACTAAGGCTCAGTGGACCAGCTGCCTCTTTGGTCTCAGTCGCCCTATTTAGTCTGTGGGCCAATCAGGTTTTCGGTACCACTTAAGGTGACGAAACCAATAACTTGCATCATTTTTTTAACTGAAATTGGAGCAACTTTAATTTTTGACCCCTGTACGAAATGAAATTGACCTTTGTCACCATTTGTGATAGTCATAGATAGTCCAAACTATACCTTTTTGGAATAATTATGATCAGACAAGTATTATAGTTTTCAACATGATAGATTTTGACCTCTGCGTAATTCTTTACTGACCCCTAGCTGGCTACAGCTACGATCCTGGAATGGCTTCATACATTTTTGTGTAGGCCATGGTACACTGAGGCTGGATTCTAAGGGCTGTTTCATCACCTTACGTGGTACTGAGTAGGTCCAAATTGATGACTGGCTCATAGGCTAATTGAGATATCCCTTAATCCCTTGCACGCCAGAGAGGCACTGCAATCAAAGCCACATGGAGAAACTACATGACGACAGTTGCAAATGAACATTATACGACCAAAATGTATTTTTATGCCTTTCATAACATTTCCTAGAGCACTGAACACTTGCTAAAACAAATATTACAATTATTCCCTGTCTGTTACGTTTAACCTGCGTGGAACTTCATAAATACAAACCGAACTTCAAACATTTTATATATATTATTATGGAACAAACAGTGCTGTAAAGGACAATAAGCAGGATGTTAACGAGCAAACTTCACTTTCCCCCAGAACGACATGAACAGGAAGCGATCGCAGCTCACGATTCCCACTGAAAATAACGGAGAAACAACCTGAGCTTCTTGCATGTTTACCTAAAACAAATACAATAACAAGGTCTAAAAATCCAGATAATATATTCACCAGAGCTTTAGGTAGTATATACAAAGAGGTTTTTTTTACCTTAACATGTTGATGCCGTTGTCCTTGTGCAGCGGTTAAAGTGCAGCGTTATCTGAGCGTTGTGTAGCCGTTCTCCACGTTATTGACTTCTCTCTGAGATTCTCCGAGATCTGAAACAGGCAAATATTATGACTCAACAATTAGGAGTGTAAGAATCAACAGACACAAATCAAAAATCATTTGTAAAGTAATAGATAAGCCCACCCCTGAATCTACACTCAATAAAAATATAAACGCAACACTTTTGGTTTTGCTCCCATTTTGTATGAGATGAACTCAAAGATCTAAAACTTTTTCCACATACACAATATCACCATTTCCCTCAAATATTGTTCACAAACCAGTCTAAATCTGTGATAATGAGCACTTCTCCTTTGCTGAGATAATCCATCCCACCTCACAGGTGTGCCATATCAAGATGCTGATTAGACACCATGATTAGTGCACAGGTGTGCCTTAGACTGTCCACAATAAAAGGCCACTCTGAAAGGTGCAGTTCTGTTTTATTGGGGGGGGGGATACCAGTCAGTATCTGGTGTGACCACCATTTGCCTCATGCAGTGCAACACATCTCCTTCGCATAGAGTTGATCAGGTTGTCAATTGTGGCCTGTGGAATGTTGGTCCACTCCTCTTCAATGTCTGTGCGAAGTTGCTGGATATTGGCAGGAACTGGTACACGCTGTCGTATACGCCGGTCCAGAGCATCCCAAACATGCTCAATGGGTGACATGTCCAGTGAGTATGCCGGCCATGCAAGAACTGGGACATTTTCAGGAAAGTTATGCTATGCTATTTATGCTATGCTAACAACAGGTGAGTGCTTCTTCTAGGGTAGTTCTAGATGCTGCAGTGTCCGCTGTTGTATGTGACGATGCCCCTGTTGGTGGAAAAAAATGGCAAGCAGCTAGTGTTGTGCAACAGTAAAAACCTGAAGACGATCCCTGGTTTTTCATGAAATATGTATTTGAAGGTAAATACTATTTTTGGCTTGTTATAATTTATCATGGAAAATGAATTTCTTCATTAAACAAAGAACTGTACAGTGGTGGGCACAGATAACCAGCTAACTGAAAAGTTATCTTCTGTAAAGCTAAACTGATAAACCACCCAAAAATTTATCAGAAGCTACAGCTAACCGATAACTTTCAGTATTGTCTCGAGTACACTTACAACTACTTACAAGCTGATTTTGAGTTTTAACACGACAATCGCTTCTGGTTGCATCAATGGCGACTACAGACCTAAGCAATGAGTCAGCACTTCTGTCTTTAAGCGCCCTGCCCACTGCTGGAAGCTCCTGTTTACTACATAATTTGCTGCAGTGAAACAATTGAGAGGAGCAGCAAAGCTCAAGTCTTTACTCAATAACTGTCGCCGTGAGGAGGAGGTCTTGGAAAATAAAGAAGTGATGACTTATGTTTGTGATTTGTAAATAAAATTAATACGGATAGAATAACTCCATTAATGTCAATTCTGTCAATGCACTAATTCTGAAGTTTTGTAACAAACACAGACAGATGTGAAAGGGATTGTGGGTAAATGAGCCTCCACTAACACCGATTGGTTGACTCATTCATTCTATGTAAAAACCAACACGTTAATGTGACGTGATGTGTGTGTTGGTATTTAAATGTGCTTTTGTAAAATATGCCATTTTATTTATATGTAAAAAACCTAAGCCATTTGCAAAAGCCAACTAAGTCAAGTTGTGATTTGAAAACTGTCTGATGTAATGCTGTGTTCACACCGGATGTCACACGACGCCACAAATTTGTGTCCCTTGCCTGGCAATGGATGCGCCACCATCGCCCAGTGTGTCACTCTGCTTTTGCTGCGAAAATTCGCCCCAATGCATCATCAAATAGGAGGAGCTTCCATTCCGCTCACCGTCAAGTCAACATGGCAGACCCTTGATCACACAGAGCACGTTGCTGTGCTCTATTTGTTGTGGAAAGCTGACAAACGTGGCCAGCGGCGCCGTCCCTGGGTTCACAACATCCTCATGCGACATTCCCAATTCAGGGAATTTCTTTATTTGACCCAGTTTGACGACCTCCTGTCCCGTTTGCGCGCGGACATGTGAACAATTTTTTAAAAAACTGGCTCCTGCTGCATTTCCTCGCTCTCCCCTCCAACTCTGGCATAATTGTGCTATAAACCAGTCACCATTTGTTTTATTATACATCTGTGTAGGTAATAAAATTATCTTCACGGATGCTTCATTCACACGCGCACATGAAAAAAAAAAGTGGCTGCTGCCGCTGATGCAGTGCTGCTGCTCGATCTCCCCTCAAACTCTGTCAGAATTGTGTCAGAAACCTTTCACCATTTGTTTTATTATACATCTTGTAGTTATTAAAATTATCTTCACGGACAATTTGTTTGCGCACGCACGTGAAAAAGAAAAAAACTGGCTGCTGCTGCTGCGGTGCTGCTGCTCGCTGTCCCCTCAAACTCTACCATAATTGTGAAATAAAGGACAGAAGGGACATAAGTCCTGCTCACAGGCTGGCTGACAGAGACAGGACATGTCCACATCAAGTATAAACTCCAGACATCTCCACGTCACTACATATCCAGTCCTTGACTGGTCATCGTGGGGCGACAAGACGAAAAAGTTGATTTTTCAACTTGGGGAAGAGGGTGACGTGACGCGATGCAACGCGATATCGCGCCGCAAACGCGGCAATCACTCAAAAACGCTTTATTCGCATCGCTTTATTTGCATCCATGGCATCACATTGCGTGGCTTGAACTTTTGTGGCCCCACAACACGTCCTTCCATAGGGATTACATGGCAACCTGTTGCCGCCGTTGCTCGCATGGCGTCCGGTGTGAACACGGCATAACCGGGGTCAAAATGCATAGAACACTGCCATCTACTGGCGCCCAGACACTCAGCCCCTTACCCATAATCCTTTGCGTACCATTCATTCATCTTCTACCGCTTAGTCCAATTAAGGGTTGCGGGGGGCTGGAGCCTATCCCGGCAGTCACAGAGCGTGAGGCAGGGTACACCCAGGACCAGTTCCACAAATAGACAAACAAACACAAACACACACACACACACACCTATGGACAATTTTAAAGAGTCCAATCCACTTAACCCGCATGTCTTTGGATGTGGGAGGAAACCGGAGCACCCAGAGGAACCCACGCAAACACGGGGAGAACATACAAACTCCACACAGAAAGGCCACGGGAATTGAACCCACAACCTTCTCGCTGTGAGGCAACAGTGCTAACTACTAAGCCACCGTGCTGCCCTTTGCGTACCAGTTTTTTTTAAAACAACAAAATCCACAACGACAACTGTAAATGAATATTATACAACCAAAATGTATACTTTTATTTCTTTAGCTGCAGTAAGAGGCTGCAACAACTCTCAGGAACGCAAAGAATTATAATTTGTGGGATATCTTGATACTTAGTGTGAATACTGCCGTGAACACTACTAGCCAGTAGATGGCAGTAGAGACCATAGAGCAAAGAGGAAAATATTACAAAAGCAACCTGAGCATCTTCTGACATTTAAAGCAAACACAATAACAAGTAACAATGTCTATAAACCCCAAGAAAATATTCATGAGCGTTTTAGGCACAATATACAAAGAATTTAATGCTGTTGTCCATGTGGAGCCTGATCAGAGTGTCTCAAATGCATTTCTCCTGTTGTGACTGTACCCATAATGCACTGGGCAGCAGAGCATATCCACACTAAAACCTTCAAAATTACTGCAGTTGTTGTGCTGCCTTGGTTCGCTGCTGTATCTGCCTCACTCCCCCTCCCTTCCTGTGTCTGCTGGAGCCACCTGTGGAACTGATTGGATTCACCTGCTCACACTCATTAACCACCTGTACAAATACCTCATCTCTCCATGCTCTCAGACACCAGAAACTCAGTTTGCCTACAGAGCTCCTGGTTCCATCTGCTTCACTGTGCCACCTGGACCTGTTCTGTGCTAGTTCCGCACAAACAGCGTTAACAATGTCCTCCGTGATTTTCTTAATCGTTTTGTTTTTGTCTACTTAGACGACATTCTCATTTTTTCTAAGAACCTGCCTGATCATATTCAACATGTCCGTCTTGTTCTAAAATGTCTCCTAGAGAACAGTCTCTTCGTCAAAGCCGAGTAATATGCCTTTCATCAAACCTCTGTGTCCTTTCTAGGTTTCATATTTGAACACAACCAGATTAGACCGGACCCTGCCAAAGTTTCTGCCATGGTGAAGTGGCCACCTCCCTCCAATCGTAAACAACTTCAACAGTTCTTAGGGTTTGTTAATTTTTATCGTCGTTCATCCGTAACTTTAGTCAAGTTGCTGCCCCCCTCCATCAACTCACTTCTTCAAAGTCCTCTTTTCACTGGTCCACTGAAACCAAACGAGCTTTTCAGTCCCTTAAACATAGGTTTACCACCGCTCCTGTCCTTATCCAACCTGATCCGGACGGCCAGTTCGTCGTGGAGGTCGATGCCTCCAACATCAGGATCGGGGCCGTTCTCTCCCAGCGGGCTGAGGGCGACAACCTATTGCACCCTTGTGCGTTTTTTCCCAGCGGCTCTCTCCCGCTGAGTGCAACTACGACATTGGTGACCGGGAGCTCTTGGCCGTGAAGGAAGCGCTGGAGGAGTGGAGACAGGTATGTCAGTTCCTTTTGTTGTATGGACTGATCATAAAAACCTGGCCTACATTCAAAATGCTAAGAGACTCAACTCCAGACAGGCCAGGTGGTCTTTGGTTTTTGGTCGATTCAGCTTCACTCTCACCTACAGACCTAGTTCCAAGAACGGTTGGCTCTCACTGCGGTACTGTATCACTTCCTGTTCCGGAGCACAGCGGTGTTTTGCTGTATCTGTTAGCTGTTTAATCTGCGCAGTTAGATTGATCTAGTTACTTAGATAACGATTTGTTTCACAGTGTAATCTTCACGTGCCTTAACTAAAGCACTCCCTCTGCTGAATCACCTCTAAATTATTTACACATTATTCAATTTGTGTGTTTTTAGGAATCCGCTAGCTTAGCGCAGCTACTAGCTCTTAGCCGGTTTAGCATGGCGGCTTCTCCTGTCTCTCCCGCACTTTTCTGCTCTGGGTGTGAAATGTTTAGTTATCCCTCGGCCTCCTTTAGCAGTAATGGTACTTGTAATAAGTGTAGCTTATTCGTAGCTTTGGAGGCCAGGCTGGGCAAATTGGAGACTCGGCTCAGCACCGTGGAAAATTCTACAGCTAGCCAGGCCCCTGTAGTCGGTGCGGACCAAGGTAGCTTAGCCGCCTTTAGTTTCCTTCTGGCAGATCCCGAGCAGCCGGGAAAGCAGGCCGACTGGGTGACTGTGAGGAGGAAGCGTAGTTCTAAACAGAAGCCCCGTGTACACCGCCAACCCGTTTACATTTCTAACCGTTTTTCCCCACTCGACGACACACCCGCCGAGGATCAAACTCTGGTTATTGGCGACTCTGTTTTGAGAAATGTGAAGTTAGCGACACCAGCAACCATAGTCAATTGTCTTCCGGGGGCCAGAGCAGGCGACACTGAAGGAAATTTGAAACTGCTGGCTAAGGCTAAGCGTAAATTTGGTAAGATTGTAATTCACGTCGGCAGTAATGACACCCAGTTACGCCAATCGGAGGTCACTAAAATTAACATTGAATCGGTGTGTAACTTTGCAAAAACAATGTCGGACTCTGTAGTTTTCTCTGGGCCCCTCCCCAATTGGACCGGGAGTGACATGTTTAGCCGCATGTTCTCCTTGAATTGCTGGCTGTCTGAGTGGTGTCCAAAAAATGAGGTGGGCTTCATAGATAATTGGCAAAGCTTCTGGGGAAAACCTGGTCTTGTTAGGAGAGACGGCATCTATCCCACTTTGGATGGAGCAGCTCTCATTTCTAGAAATCTGGCCAATTTTCTTAAGTCCTCCAAACCGTGACTATCCAGGGTTGGGACCAGGAAGCAGAGTTGTAGTCTTACACACCTCTCTGCAGCTTCTCTCCCCCTGCCATCCCCTCATTACCCCATCCCTGTAGAGACGGTGCCTGCTCCCAGACCACCAATAACCAGCAAAAATCTATTTAACCATAAAAATTCAAAAAGAAAAAATAATATAGCACCTTCAACTGCACCACAGACTAAAACAGTTAAATGTGGTCTATTAAACATTAGGTCTCTCTCTTCTAAGTCCCTGTTAGTAAATGATATAATAATTGATCAACATATTGATTTATTCTGCCTTACAGAAACCTGGTTACAGCAGGATGAATATGTTAGTTTAAATGAGTCAACACCCCCGAGTCACACTAACTGCCAGAATGCTCGTAGCACGGGCCGAGGCGGAGGATTAGCAGCAATCTTCCATTCCAGCTTATTAATTAATCAAAAACCCAGACAGAGCTTTAATTCATTTGAAAGCTTGACTCTTAGTCTTCTCCATCCAAATTGGAAGTCCCAAAAACCAGTTTTATTTGTTATTATCTATAGTCCACCTGGTCGTTACTGTGAGTTTCTCTGTGAATTTTCAGACCTTTTGTCTGACTTAGTGCTTAGCTCAGATAAGATAATTATAGTGGGCGATTTTAACATCCACACAGATGCTGAGAATGACAGCCTCAACACTGCATTTAATCTATTATTAGACACAATTGGCTTTGCTCAAAATGTAAATGAGTCCACCCACCACTTTAATCATATCTTAGATCTTGTTCTGACTTATGGTATGGAAATTGAAGACTTAACAGTATTCCCTGAAAACTCCCTTCTGTCTGATCATTTCTTAATAACATTTACATTTACTCTGATGGACTACCCAGCAGTGGGGAATAAGTTTCATTACACTAGACATCTTTCAGAAAGCGCTGTAACTAGGTTTAAGGATATGATTCCTTCTTTATGTTCTCTAATGCCATATACCAACACAGTGCAGAGTAGCTACCTAAACTCTGTAAGTGAGATAGAGTATCTCCTCAATAGTTTTACATCCTCATTGAAGACAACTTTGGATGCTGTAGCTCCTCTGAAAAAGAGAGCTTTAAATCAGAAGTGCCTGACTCTGTGGTATAACTCACAAACTCACAGCTTAAAGCAGATAACCTGTAAGTTGGAGAGGAAATGGCGTCTCACTAATTTAGAAGATCTTCACTTAGCCTGGAAAAAGAGTCTGTTGCTCTATAAAAAAGGCCTCCGTAAAGCTAGGACATCTTACTACTCATCACTAATTGAAGAAAATAAGAACAACCCCAGGTTTCTTTTCAGCACTGTAGCCAGGCTGACAAAGAGTCAGAGCTCTATTGAGCCGAGTATTCCTTTAACTTTAACTAGTAATGACTTCATGACTTTCTTTGCTAATAAAATTTAACTATTAGAGAAATTACTATTACTCATAACCATCCCAAAGACATATCGTTATGTTTGGCTGCTTTCAGTGATGCCGGTATTTGGTTAGACTCTTTCTCTCAGATTGTTCTGTCTGAGTTATTTTCATTAGTTACTTCATCCAAACCATCAACATGTCTATTAGACCCCATTCCTACCAGGCTGCTCAAGGAAGCCCTACCATTATTTAATGCTTCGATCTTAAATATGATCAATCTATCTTTATTAGTTGGCTATGTACCACAGGCTTTTAAGGTGGCAGTAATTAAACCACCTTCCTTTTCTCTCAAACATTCTTGAAAGGGTAGTTGTAAAACAGCTAACTGATCATCTGCAGAGGAATGGTCTATTTGAAGAGTTTCAGTCAGGTTTTAGAATTCATCATAGTACAGAAACAGCATTAGTTAAGGTTACAAATGATCCTCAGACAGTGGATCATCTCTGTGCTTGTTCTGTTAGACCTCAGTGCTGCTTTTGATACTGTTGACCATAAAATTTTATTACAGAGATTAGACCATGCCATAGGTATTAAAGGCACTGCGCTGCGGTGGTTTGAATCATATTTATCTAATAGATTACAATTTGTTCATGTAAATGGGGAATCTTCTTCACAGACTAAGGTTAATTATGGAGTTCCACAAGGTTCTGTGCTAGGACCAATTTTATTCACTTTATACATGCTTCCCTTAGGCAGTATTATTAGACGGCATTGCTTAAATTTTCATTGTTACGCAGATGATACCCAGCTTTATCTATCCATGAAGCCAGAGGACACACACCAATTAGCTAAACTGCAGGATTGTCTTACAGACATAAAGACATGGATGACCTCTAATTTCCTGCTTTTAAACTCAGATAAAACTGAAGTTATTGTACTTGGCTCCACAAATCTTAGAAACATGGTGTCTAACCAGATCCTTACTCTGGATGGCATTACCCTGACCTCTAGTAATACTGTGAGAAATCTTGGAGTCATTTTTGATCAGGATATGTCATTCAAAGCGCATATTAAACAAATATGTAGGACTGCTTTTTTGCATTTACGCAATATCTCTAAAATTAGAAAGGTCTTGTCTCAGAGTGATGCTGAAAAACTAATTCATGCATTTATTTCCTCTAGGCTGGACTATTGTAATTCATTATTATCAGGTTGTCCTAAAAGTTCCCTGAAAAGCCTTCAGTTAATTCAAAATGCTGCAGCTAGAGTACTAACGGGGACTAGAAGGAGAGAGCATATCTCACCCATATTGGCCTCTCTTCATTGGCTTCCTGTTAATTCTAGAATAGAATTTAAAATTCTTCTTCTTACTTATAAGGTTTTGAATAATCAGGTCCCATCTTATCTTAGGGACCTCATAGTACCATATCACCCCAATAGAGCGCTTCGCTCTCAGACTGCAGGCTTACTTGTAGTTCCTAGGGTTTGTAAGAGTAGAATGGGAGGCAGAGCCTTCAGCTTTCAGGCTCCCCTCCTGTGGAACCAGCTCCCAATTCAGATCAGGGAGACAGACACCCTCTCTACTTTTAAGATTAGGCTTAAAACTTTCCTTTTTGCTAAAGCTTATAGTTAGGGCTGGATCAGGTGACCCTGAACCATCCCTTAGTTATGCTGCTATAGACTTAGACTGCTGGGGGGTTCCCATGATGCACTGAGTATTTCTTTCTCTTTTTGCTCTGTATGCACCACTCTGCATTTAATCATTAGTGATTGATCTCTGCTTCCCTCCACAGCATGTCTTTTTCCTAGTTCTCTCCCTCAGCCCCAACCAGTCCCAGCAGAAGACTGCCCCTCCCTGAGCCTGGTTCTGCTGGAGGTTTCTTCCTGTTAAAAGGGAGTTTTTCCTTCCCACTGTCGCCAAGTGCTTGCTCACAGGGGGTCGTTTTGACCGTTGGGGTTTTTACGTAATTATTGTATGGCCTTGCCTTACAATATAAAGCGCCTTGGGGCAACTGTTTGTTGTGATTTGGCGCTATATAAATAAAATTGATTGAAGAACGTTAAACCTAATGCCTTGTCTCGCCAGTTTGCACCTGAGGACTACTCCCCTACACCGGACTGCATCCTTCCCAGCCACATGATCATAGGCACCCTCACGTGGGACATTGAGCCATCATCCGGGAGGCTCAAAAGACTCATCCCGACCCTGGAGGAGGACCTCCCGGCCGCCTTTTTGTGCCTCCCTCAGCCAGATCAGACGTCCTGTAGTTTGTTCACTCCTCCAAATTCTCCTGTTATCCCGACATTCATAGGACTATACAGCAGCATTTCTGGTGGCCCACACTCCAAGCAGACACCCGTGAGTTTGTGAATGCCTGCACCATCTGCGTTAGAAATAAATTATCTCACCAACAGCCATCTGGTCTTCTTCATCTGCTTCTCACACCTGGCCGACCATGGTCCCACATCTGCCTAGATTTCGTCACCGGATTGCCTCCCTCAAGCGGAAACACGGTCATACTCACCATTCTGGAGCGGTTTTCTAAGGCAGCACACTTTCTGGCCCTGCCCAAGTTACCTTCGGCGTTGCAGACTGCGAACTTCCTGGTCCACCATGTGTTCCGGCTGCATTGCATTCCCCTGGACATCGTGTTAGACCGAGGACGCCAGTTTACATCTCGAGTCTGGAAGGCCTTCTGTGCTGCTTTGGGGGCTTCGGTCAGTCTCTCGTCCGGGTTTCATCCCCAGACCAACAGGCATGTGGAGTGGGCCAACCAGGAATTGGAAGCTGCCCTTCGCTGTGTCGCTTCCTCCCATCCTTCTTCTTGGAGTGCTCACTTGCCATGGGTAGAATATGCACATAATTCTCAGGTGAGCTCAGCCACCGGCTTGTTGCCCTTTGAATGCTCTGTGGGTTACTAACCACCTCTGTTCCCTGCTCAGGAATTGACCCTCTCTGTGCTGTCAGTCCAGGCCCATCTGCAGCGGTGCCAACAAGTTTGGCGGACTGCCCACTCCACCCTTCTCTGGACAAGAGAGGGGACTGTTCGCCATGCAGACCGGCATCGTACCCTGGCCCCCCACTACCGGCCTTGGCAGGAAGTATGGTTGTCTGCCAAGGATGTGCCTCTTAAGGCGGCAGCCAAGAAGCTGGCTACTCGGTACCTGGGTCCATTTGTTGTGGATAAAGTTGTCAACCCTGTTGCTGTTATGCTCAAATTGCCTTGTACCCTCAGGATCCATCCGGTCGTTCATGTGTCTCGTCTGAAACCAGTCTGTTCCAGCACCTTGTGTCCACCGGCCATTCCCCGCCTACCGCCCGGACTGTGGATGGCCATCCTGCCTGGATGCTGAGCCACATCCTTGACGTGCCAGGACGTCGACAGGGCTGGGGCTTCCAATATCTGGTGGACTGGGAGGGGTATGGCCCGGAGGAGTGCTCCTGGGTCTTGCGGGGCCTTATTTTGGATCCCTCCCTCATCTCTGCCTTCTATCGGACTCATCCCGGTCGGCCTGGTAGGTCACCTGGGGGCTCCCTTGAAGGGGAGGTCCTGTTGTGCTGCCTTGGTTTGCTGCTGTATCTGCCTCACTCCCCCTCCCTTCCTGTGTCTGCTGGAGCCACCTGTGGAACTGATTGGATTCACCTGCTCACACTCATTAACCACCTGTACAAATACTACATCTCTCCACGCTCTCAGACACTAGAAACTCAGTTTGCCTACAAGCTCCATCTGGTTCCATCTGCTTCACTGTGCTACCTGGACCTGTTCTGTGCTGGTTCCGGACAAACGGTGTTTGGGTGTGACGTTCCTGCCTCCCGTTATCTCCAGCAGTCTCTCTCTCCTCCAGTGCTTGGCTTCTTGGCTTGTAACACTCACAATATATATCAATAAACCATTCTGTTTTGTACTTTGGTTTGCTGTCTGCATTTTATGTCCTAAACACTGTTCTCTCGGGTTTAACCCTAACAGCAGTACTTTAAAAGTAAAACATACGAGGTCTGTTAGAAAAGTATTGGACATTTTTATTTTTTTCAAAAACTATATGGATTTGAATCACGTGCGATTACATCAGACAAGCTTGAACACTCGTGGGCATGCAAGAGTTTTTTCACGCCTGTCGGTTATGTCATTCGCCTGTGGGCTGGCTTTGAGTGAGGAGTGGTCCACCCCTCCCGTCGGAATCTCTTTGTCTGAGAACTTCCTGAGAGACTGACACTTTGCTTGATCAAAATTTTTTCCAAAACTGGGAGGCACATCGAAGTGGACATCATTCGAGAAATTCAGCTGGTTTTCTGTGAAAATTTTAACGGCTGATGAGAGATTATGGACTGTTGCTGTCGCTTTAAGGACTGCCCACAGAGCCGGATGTCGCGACGCGCCCTGAGCCGCCGCTGTCTGCCTGTTTCGAGCTGAAAGCTTCCAAATTAAAGCCTCTGACCCAGGACGTCGTGAGAGAACAGAAAACTTTCAGAAGAGGTCGGGATCAGCAGTTTATCCGGACATTCCACTGTTAAAGGAGATTTTGTAATGAAAGAAAGTGCGGACGGGTCCGCGCGTTGGGACGCAGCCGGCGCCGCGCGCCGCCACAGGAAACACACCTCCGTTGGAAGCCTTAAGGAAAAGTTGGAACATGTCCAGCTGTTAAACAATTTCTCAGATACTCACTCAACTGAAAGCCATCAAAAGCCGCCTGGTTTTTACAAATGGTTATCAACACGGAGGTGTTTTTCCTGTGCCGCCGCACTGCACCGGCTGCGTCCCAACGCGCGGACCCGTCCGCACGTCTTTCATTAATAAAATCTCCTTTAACAGTGGAATGTCTAGATAAACTGCTGATCCCGACCTCTTCTGAAAGTTCTCTGTTCTCACACGACGTCCTGGGTCAACAGAGGCTTAAATTTGGAAGTTTTCAGCTTGAAACAGGCAGACAGCAGCGGCTCAGGGCGCGTCATGACGTCCTGCTCCGTGGGCAGTCCTTAAAGCGACAGCAACAGTCCATAATCTCTCATCAGCCGTTAAAATTTTCACAGAAAACCAGCTGAATTTCTCGAATGATGTCCACTTCGATGTGCCTCACAGTTTTGGAAAAAATTTGGAAGTTCTCAGACAAAGAGATTCTGACGGGAGGGGTGGACCACTCCTCACTCAAAGCCAGCCCACAGGCGAATGACGTAACCGACAGGCGTGAACAAAAACTCACGCATGCGCACGAGGGTTCAAGGTTGTCTGATGTAATCGCACGTGATTCAAATCCATATAGTTTTTGAAAAAAATAAAAAGGTACGTTAGTTTTATCACAGACCTCGTATAGCTGATATTTTCATGTTATAAAACTTCAGAAGTGACGTTAATTTAAATAATATGTCCGAAATTAGTTTGGTTAAGATTTTAACCATAAGTTAAAACTTTATGCCTCTGGATTACTTGGGTGATATTGCCGGTGAATTAGTATGGTGTCAGGAGCAAAGATCTTGTGACTGCTTTGCCTTGACTGCAGAGGACAGAGCGGTTTCTACCTAAACCAGCTCTCCTCCGTTTACAGAGAACAGAGTTGTTTATCTGCTACAAACAGGTAAGCGCTAAAATCTGTTGTGTGGGCCGCTGAAGAGGAGGTACTGCTGGCCCACAACCACCAGATGGCGCCCTGCTTGAAGTGCGGGCTTCAAGCATGAGAGGGCGTCATAGCAACCGGGAGTGACAGCTGTCACTCGTTATCAGCACCAGCTGTCACTCATTCACATCACCACCGCCATAAAGGCCGGACTGCAACTCCACCTCCCCGCCGAGAAATCAGCTACCATTCAGGTAACTTCTCTGCTGACTTAAAACTGAATAATAGTCTGAACTCTTTTGCAGCCGTTTTCCTGTGGTGTCTGCCTTATCTGTGGGATTGGCGTTTGGTGTGATCAGCGACGGCTTCGCTTCACACCCCAACCAGATAAGTGGTTAGACAGGAGCTGCACGAGTGTGTGATTGGAGGTGGAGGTGCTCCCTCCTAACTAAACACTGACTGTGGGATTACTGAGTGTGCAAACTCACACTCATCAGTACTGTTTCTGTTCTCTGCCAGCAGTACCGGGTCTGACTGCTGAAGACAGTGGCCATCTGGGGCGCAGGGCTTGGCGGCTCCGGTGTTCTTCAGCTCCGTTGGTGGTGGAAGCTGTGTGGGATCCGGATCTTCTCTCGCCAGACATCTTCTATCTTCGAGCCTGCCCACACGTCACCTTGTGTGTAATTGACAGTCCACCATATTGTTATTGTCTGTACTTCGTTGCGCGATTCACAACATTAAATTGTTACTTTTTGGCTTATCCATTGTCCGTTCATTAACGCCCCCTGTTGTGGGTCCATGTCACGACACTTTCACAACAAAAATCTTTGATATCAGATTTAATAAAAGTTTTTATCTGTTGAAGCTTTATTTACTTCACCTGCAAAAATATGTTTGCAACTTAAAAATTATTGGACCAAAATTTATCAGAAGATAACTGGTCAGATGATGGTTTTCAAAGTTATCTGAAAAGTTAATCCGATAATGAAAACTTTATCTTCAATAATTAACAGTTAGAGGATTAGCAGAAGTGTGCCCACCACTGGAACTGTATCAGAGTAAGTAGTCCTCTGACTGCATGTGATAACATGTACTCTGAGGACTGCATAGGACTGCAATAAGAAGTCTGCAGGTCACAGAGCTTTCTCTTGTCATGTCCCTGTTCTGTGGAATGATCTCCCTGCATCAATAAAACAGATTCTGTAGAGACTTTCAAGTCCGGACTTAAGACGCACTAATTTTCCCTTTCGTATGGCTAGCATACTGGCACAGTATGTTTCTATGCTTTTTACCCTTTTAAATTCATTTGATTAGGAAACAGAGCGGGCGGTGGCCTCAACTTTATCTAAAGTCTAGGTCTTTTAGTGAAGCTTAGGGCTAGTGGCCGGCGATCACCTTAGTATTTCCTGTTTTTCTTGTTGTTTAATCCTGACAAATTATACTGTATTTGTTTCCTTTCTGATGCCTGATTCTGTTTTTTCTTTTCTCTGTTTGAGGTGCGGCTCCATCCAGAGACGGTTGTGGTGTCTGTTTCTGAAACCCTCCTGTCCTGTGCACCGGCAACATTTCCTGTATATTTGTTTTGTGAATTGTTTTGTAATTTGTGTCTGTAGCATGGCCCAAGCAGAGGGTCACCCCTTTGAGTCTGGTCTGCTTGAGGTTTCTTCCTCAGAGGGAGGAACACAGTTATCGCCTGTGTGTTTGCTCTGGGGGTTGGTAAGGTTAGACCTTACTTGTGTGAAGCGCCTTGAGGCAACTTTGTTGTGATTTGGCGCAATATAAATGAAAATACATTGGAATTGAAAAAAATAACATAATAAACAGTAAGACATTTCGGCTGACTTCTGGTTATAGCAGCCACCTAGGTAGATAGCTTTTGCGTTGCCCTGCTGTAGCTACTAACATTTCGACTAAAAAGACTTGTAATTATACCTTTACTTGGAAATATAGGGCGTGCATGGACATTGTAATGCCGAAAGCTGCCAATGTAAGTAAAGGAAAAAGCAGAACGTCAACACAGTTGAAGCTACCTGACTATCGTGTTAGTGGTGAACACGGAAAGCTAACGAGGACATGGCGGAGGACGAGAGTAATAAAGGGGAGCAGCTTGGAAGAGCGACGGCAGATGCGGTGCTGGCTGCTATAAGCTCCATGAAAACTGAGTTTACCTCAAGATTTGACGGAGTTTTGGCGGCAATAGAAAACATGAGGAAGGAGATAAATGAGTGCACAGAGCGAGTGTCGCAGTCTGAGCTGCAGATATCAACCGCCGAGGACGACATAATTGGTTTGCAAGCCAAAGTCCACACACTGGAGTCAAAAAATAAAACTTTGGAGGACAAGCTTTTGGACTTGGAAACCAGATCCCGCCTAAATAACGTGAGACTGGTGGGTCTGGCGGAGGGAGCTGAGGGACGGGACCCATGCACCTTTTTGGAGAAGTGGATCATGGAGGTGCTGAATGCTGCAGTTAATACTGAACGTGCACACCGAATCGTACCAGCGACGGACCCAAAGGCGCCACCGATAACACTTATAATGAAGTTTCTTAACTACAAGGATAAGCGGGCAGTAATGGAAGCTGCAAGGGCAAAAAGGGACATCCGCTACAAGGAAGAGCAAGTACGGCTTTACGCTGACTTGGCTATGGGACTACACCAGCTGAGGAAGAACTTCGACCCGATTCGCCAGGAGCTGCGCAACTTGGGGATCCGACATGGAATGATCCACCCCGCCAGACTGCGGATAACACATAAAGACTGGACTTATACCTTCCAAATGCCAGCAGAAGCCCGAGAATTTGTCAGGAAGATCCAGGAGGACACCGGCGAGACTTAAAATTAAATGGTTGATCATTTGAATACGGTAATATAATACCTGTATTACGGCGCTGAAAGTCACTACCGCAAATTCAACTTAATCTGTGTTCTGAAAGTGTGCCAGTATTCTGAAAGTAAATTCAGTTAATTATATATTCATAGAGCATAAGTCTCCACTTTATGATGAGGCTTTAATGTGAGCCCTGGAACCAAGTGTATTCATGGATTCACAGGCAGCTACAGGAGAGAGAGGGGGAAAAAACAACAACAAAAAAAGGCACACGCTAAAATACGTACGGCTTTTGAACATATACATTATACTTAGGAGCATTTGATTTTTTGGGGGGCATATTTGATGAATAAAATACGCCGTTGGTTACAGACAAAAAAAAGCTACATGCAGACGAGTGTTAATTACTATTATAATATTGTGGCAGAGATTCTTATTTTACTTTTCTTTTTCTGTTAGAGTGGTTTGAGTGATCCTCACTAAGTGTAGAACAGACAGCGATATCAGGAGTTAAGATGTTTTCAGGGGGATTCTCACGAAAGTGGGAAAGGGGAAGTAGTTCATGTTTATTGTGTTGGATCCATGTTCAAGAATCCATGTTTATGATGCTCCACAAGTTTTTTTTGATATTGCAAGGTAATCTATCACTGTCTCTTGTTAAAGATGTCTCAAGGAGTAAACCTTAATTTTGTTTCTTGGAACTGCAGAGGTCTACAACAAATTAGGAAAGTTAAACAAGTCATGAATAAAATAAACGAAATGGACTCCAAAATTGTGTTTCTACAAGGAACGCATCTCTTAGAAAAGGATACTATTAGGACACAGAGGAGGTGGCAGGGTAGTGTATATACAACATCATTCTCATCCCAAGCCAGAGGAGTTATGACTCTCATTCATAAAACTGTCCCATTCCAAGTGAAAAATGTAATTAAGGATACATGTGGAAGACATTTAATCATCCAGGGTTCTCTATTGTCAGAAAACTTAAACTTGGTGAATGTATATGGCCCTAATGCAGACGACCCTAATTATTTTGTAAGTCTGTTTGTTACTCTCTTAACATTTGTAGCACATTATATAATAGAGGATTTTAACTGCACTTCCTTGTATGGACAGATCTACAGGAGTAGATCAATCTCACAATAGGTGTAGAGCAGTTATTCATCGCTCGATCCACGAATCCACGAATTCAACCTGTTAGATATTTGGAGAGAAGTGAGACCATATGCCAAAACCTATTCTTGCTACTCAAACACATTTAAGTCATATTCACGTATTGATTATTTTTTAATCTCTTCACAACTGCGATCCAAAATTCATGACAGCTTCTATGATAATATTGTGATCTCTGATCACGCCCCATGCTGTCTAGAATATGTAGATAAAAAATTGACAAAGGACCCAATTAGATGGCACTTTCATCACAAATGGTTGCAAGATGAAGAATTTGTAAAACATATAGGAAAACAAATAGAAGAGTTTTTTGAACATAACACCACACGAAGTTCGGCTAGTATAAAGTGGGACGCATTTAAAGCTTTTCTAAGAGGACATATTATCAGCTATACAGGTTCAAAGTCAAAAAAGGCACGTAAAGAGAGAGTACAACTGGAATATAGAATAAAGACTCTCCAGGAAAAAGTTTATGAGAAAAGTGACCCACAAATGGAAAGTGAATTACTGACTCTGAGGGCTGAATATGATAAGCTGTCTGCTTCTAGAGCTGCCTCTAGTCTTCTGAGACTAAAGCAATCATTCTTTGAACATGGTGACAAATCAGGTAAATTATTAGCATGGCAGATTAGACAACTAGAAACCAAAACATCAATTACAACCATTATATCTAATGGGAAAGATATAGTGGACCCTTTAGAAATTAACGATGCCTTTAGAAACTACTATGAAGAATTATATAATACTAAAAATGAGATTAATGTGCAAGATCTGAATAGTTTTTTAGATGAATTATCTATATCTAAGTTGTCCAACAATGATAAAGAAGCTCTGGAGATGGAAATTACTGAAAAGAAAATAGGGCATGCCATTGATAATATGAAGTCAGGAAAAGGGGCAGGACCAGATGGTCTCCCAATCGATCTATATAAAAAATTCAAAAATAAGTTGCTAACATCACTTTGGGAAATGTTTCTGGAGGAATTCCAGAGAGGCAGCTTTCCACCCTCTATGAATAATGTTCTGATTACTTTATTGCCAAAATTAGGTAAACCTACTAACAAGTGCGAAAACATGAGACCAATAAGTTTGCTAAACTCTGACCATAAGATTCTATGTAAATTGCTGGCAATACGCTTACAAAAGTTAATGCCAACTATTATTAATAGAGATCAGAATGGATTTATAACAGGAAGGCAGGATTTTCATAATGTAAGAAGAGTACTGAACATTATTCATACAAACAAAGAAATGCTAGATGCAGCACTCTTATCATTGGATGCAGAAAAGGCCTTCGATAGGGTCGAATGGCCTTATCTTTTCAATATTTTAGAAAGGTTTGGAATTGGAAGTAATTTCATAAAATGGGTTAGGGTGTTATATAAGAATTCTACTGCAGAAATTTTGACAAATAAGAATATTTCAAAACCAGTAACAATCAGTAAAGGGTGCCGGCAAGGTTGCCAATTGTCTCCTTTGTTGTTCATACTAGCAATTGAACCTCTTGCAATCGGAGTGCGTTCACATAAGCAATTTTGTGGTATAACAGTGGGGCCGACAGAACATAGAATATCCTTATATGCTGATGATATTTTATCAAATTTAAATAAATCAATACCGGCTGTGTTACAACTAATAAAAAAATTTGGTGATATTATGGGATATAAGGTGAATAACAAAATATTCTATACTATTACTCAACTCAAATGAAAGAAAGAATCCAAGTCCAAGCATAATTCAATTTAATGTTGTAGATCAGTTTAAATATTTGGGGGTACAGGTTTTACCAAGATTGGAAAATATTGTTGATGCTAATTATGAACCCTTAATGGAAATTAATGAATCAATCGATAGATGGATGTTATTACCAGTATCTCTAATTGGGAGAATTCATATTTTAAAAATGAATGTACTGCCAAAGCTACTCTATTTATTTCAAAATATTCCTCTGCCACCTCCTCCAGATTTTTTCTCAAAAATTTAAAATATGTTTGTGAGAGTTACATGGAAGAATAGGAGGGCGAGACTTCGTTTGTCTTTGCTATAGCTGCCATACGACAGGGGGGGCTTAAAGTGTTCAAACCTGATGTGGTATTACTGGGCTGCGCAGCTGAGGTCTGTTATGTTTTATTTTACAGCAGATGAGCCTCCACATTGGACTGAGTCCCATGGCCTGGCATTACCTCTTCCCTCATATATTCAGACACAGTAAAAAGACTAAAGAAACAAACTAAAAACCCAATAGTAAAGCATATGTTAAAGATATGGTATGATGTTCAAAAATATTTAAAAGAACAGCATACACTATCTCAGTATAGTCCAGTATGGGGTAATCGTTTCTTTGTACCAGGGAGAGCAGATGCAACCTTTAAATTGTGGCACGTTAAGGGACTTAAAATGGTTCAAGACCTTTACTTGACAGACTCAGATATTATGTTGTCTTTTGAGGAGCTGAGCTTTAAGTTTGGCCTCAACAGGAAACACTTTTTCAAGTACCTTCAGCTCAGACATTTTGTTAGAGCAAATCAAAATAATTTGCTTACTAGACCCCCACATTCATCCCTGGAGGAAATTATGATAAAGAACAGTTTAAGACAGGGTATTTATTTTGGAAGTCTACAGGTTGCTGACATCTTATTCATCAGAAAATGCACAGTATAAGTTGAATGCATGGAAAGAAGATTTGCATCAATAAGTTTCAGATGAGGATTGGAAAGCAGTCTGTGTTAAGGCTCACACTATGTCTATAAATACACATCTTAAACTTATACAGTACAAATGGGTAATGCGGACATATGTGACACTGATAGATTTAAATAGATACAATAAAAATATAGCAGATGTATGCACAAAATGTATGGAATTCGGAGTTTATATTGTTTTTTCTATATATGTGTTTTAATTTGCATTAATTACAAACAAAACTTGGTTTGATTACCATGTTCATTAACAGGAGGAGCATTCTTGTTCTGAGTGTTTTGAGCGTTATGTTTTGCTGTTTTTTTTTTTATTTCTGTCTCTAAATAAATGCAGCAACTTATAGTATGAAAGTTTAAGGAAGCAATACAAATGTAAAGGCTGTATGTAAAAGTGGTAAAACGTGAAAATAAAATAAAAATATTGTGAAAAAAAAAGACCCTTCGGCTGCTCCCTTGTTTTCACTCGGGGTCACCACAGCAGATCCAAGGTGGATGTGTATGTTGATTTGGCACAAGTTTTACACCGGATGCCCTTCCTGACGCACCTCCACATTACATGGAGAAATATGGCAGGGGTGATGTTATGTGTCGACGCGGGTTGAGGAGCGGACCTGCGTCTGACAGAACCCAGCGGTAGAAATAACCAGAAGGCGGTTCCCAACAGAAACAATTTATTTTTCACCTGTGCTTACAAATGTAAAACATAAAAAGCGTCCCTCTGGTGGAGTGATAAGTGGCACGTTCTCCAGCGCCCGCAAGGATTAAAGCCCGGCGCTCCTGGACTCACTACCACCGCCAAACACCCCCCAGGTGGACACGACGAACCGATTCTCTGTGGAGCAAAGAGAAGGTGAGGTGAGTCAGCAGATACAACTCTATCTTTCGCATAACACACGCTATCAGCAACACACTCAGGTCAATGTTTCTTTTTAACTTTATGCAAATGAGCAGCCTCTCACAACAAGTGGAGGATCACTTATCCTGCACGCCACCGCAGTGAGAAGCAAGCTGCACAATTCTCTTCACAATCTCAGTTTACTGTGTAACAAAACACCAAGATACTATCAACAAGTACTTAATCACTTAATTACCTTTAGCGTGTGCTGACAGCATGTGTCCTCACCCTTCCCTGCTTCACGGGCTCAATATGTCAAACCCAGGCACGGTCCTCAGCGTCTCACAAACGAACCTCACAAGGTCGAGTTCCCGGCAGTTCTGCTCAAATCACACATTACTTATATGCAGAACGCCATCCAATTATCTGCTTCAGCTGCAAGTCTTCAAGGCCGCACGTGAGCCCCTGCCACAGGTGTTCCACATGACGCTAATAAGGGTGAGGACTCTTCAGCCAGCACTTTCTCCACAGACAAATCAGCCCTCATGCCACCTGGAGAGCAAAGAAAAGAAAAGAACACCAACACAGCCAGCCACGCCCCCCCAACACACAACAGGTGGGATTTGAACTGGGAACCTTCTGCAATGAAACCAAGTGCACAAACCACTTGACCCCTACTCCTAGTTACATTCAGTAACAAACATCACAGTTCCTAAATTGTGTTGTAGCCGATGTATCTGGATATGTATCGTATCATTTTAGGCAGGTGCTATAAATAATGCAAACAAGCTATTCTTTTGTTTGGAGATGTGGGAGGAAAAGAAAAACAACTGATTCTGTGATTTTCTCTCTCTCTCTTTCAGCACGGCCTGTTTATTTTTAGACCCGTCAAACGGCTTCGGCCGTGGTACCTGCAGGTATCCGGGGACGGTTCGCTGCCCAGCAGTCCCGTTGGCACGCCTCTGGCTAAACTCCTCCTGTTTTTATGTTATATAAGGCGACTGAACCACCACGGTACGTCTACAGTGGGTCGTGTTTGTGCCGGCGCTGGGTCGCCCTGCTGCAGAGGCGTGCTCCACGGTTACAGTGCTCGTTCTCTTTGCAGTGCAAGAAAAAGTTCAAATGCTCTCGCTCACCACCAGCTACCTCTCCAGCACCACCATTATACCTCAGTTTTCCTCCTCCTCTTTTCTAAAGCTCCATCAGTGTGAGTGTGCAGGCAATGAAGAGGCCAAATGGGCTGCTGCACTTCAAGGCCTTTTACTGCTAAATCAATCACAACCCTGAAAGACCTTTCTGAAGGATTGGAGGTGTAAATTCACTCAGGCCAATAACCAGCATCCAGACAGCCGAGGTGAAGAGAAATGAAAACGCACTGAACGCCAGACTCTCAACAGTAAATCTTCTAAAGAAATACATCATCTAAACAGCACATCTCGGTGGAAATGTTATTTTCTCTGGCCTGCAGCTCTTTGAGATGCTTCGACCTTGAAGTTGTGTGGAGGCTCTGAGGTGTTGCTTCCTGCTTTAATTTCCTGCGGGTTTACCACTCACAGATATCATCTGTGCCGACAGCATCCTGAGAGCGTGTTGATGGAAACATTAATGTATCTCCTGTATCAATAACACACACACACATGTATAGACACGTTTGTGGCTTTCTGTCCGCTGAGGCGTTCAAGTCGCATGTCCATCTACAGGAGGGTGGTCAACCCGTCGAACACCATCTGCTGGTTGATGTCTACCATGACCTATACCTAAATATGACACAAGTATCTATATATACCATATTTGCACATCTGAGTGCCCTGGATGTTCCACTCCAAATTGTGTTTGAAGGCAATGGGGGGGGCATTTGCACAAGCTCGGCCAAATATTACAGGGTTGCCTGTTTCAATAAGACGTCTTATTTCCTCACAAATAAAGAATAAATCAACTGTCTGTGTCTGTTTTTTCCAATCGTTTTGTCATTTATTATTTTGTCAGCTGATGTTTGGTGGTTTTTCATCTTGGCAGCAAAAAAGAAAAAAAGCGACGTGCACAGTTGTGCATCAGTTTTCAATTTATTAACCACACAGACAATAATTTACTTCACTGAAACATTTTGCGCAGTGTTACAGGCATCCAGAAAGTATTCAACATTTTGTTATGTGGCGGACACACTGTCACTGACTATAACTTGGATTTCAATTACATCATTCAGTCATTCTCTGTATCTGTTTATTCTAATTAGGAGTCAGAGGGGAGCTGGAATCTATCCCAGCAGCCACTGGGCGAGAGGCAAGGTACACCCTAGGTAGTCTATCACAGAAAGCATGCCTCATGTGAGATTTGAACTCACAACCTTCAGATCATGAGACTAACGCACTCCCGACTGTGCAAACAAGGGCCCTCATTTCCATCAGTCATTAAGAAATACAAACAATATGGTCCTGTACAGTATATCTGTGTCAAGTCAGCAGTTCTCAAGAACTAAGTGACCGCGCTGGAAGGAGATAAGTGAGGAAAACCACCCAGATGGCTCTGAAGGCCTTACAGACCTCTGTGGATGTGGCTGGAGAAACCTGGAATTGTCCAACGTTTGCCTGTTGCATCATCATTCAACGCTTCATGTTGGAGTGGAGCACAGAAAGACTGTAAAACAGGAAAACAGAGCACATCTAGGCTCCATTTCCTGTGTGCCCTCTGACGAAGAGCAGCTGAACTTTACAGCTTCTTCTTAAGAAAATTCTGCACCACTTCATAATGAAACAGACAAAAACTGGGTTGTGTAGAATCAGGATTTTAGAAAGTTTTCACTCAGTCCATCTACTATTTTTGTCTGACAATCAAAGTGAGCTTGACTTTGAAAAGGCTGATGTACGGCAGGAGGGTCTGCTGCCGGCTCACTGGAGAGAACAACATTTACAGTGAGCTGAACCGCTGATATAAAAGTCTTCAGACTCCAACCAGTGACCATGTGCACGTGTGTGAGACGTGAGCGCTGAAGAAGGACTGCAGTAAATCTGTCTGAAAAGATGACAAATCTTATTAGTGCCCGTGGGCACATCAAAACCTCAGCTTTCAGATCGGTAACTCACATGCACACGCGTGCGTGAGTGAGTGCACCTGTGGCTTTCTGTGACTAAGAGCAACATTAGCATTCACGCTACACACAATGTTATCACAGCTGTCAGTGTGCACGTTCTGAGCACACCCGGGTGTGCACAGAGCTGCTGGGCAGAAACATGAGGACAAAGACAACTACAGCAAATGTCCAACCACACAGAACGTCATCTAGAAGCAGGCGCCACATCGCAGAGATGCAAAGCGCAGAAAATGTGTCATTTCTGCAAGATGCATCACTGCAAAAATAAATCCGTTTTCACAGGCGATCTGAAGCTTCAGCAAAATCCTCTGTGGTGCAAAAGAAGTCAGCTGGCTGCTCTCTTTATAGATCTGTCCTACATTCTGCAACCAGCATCATGAATGCAAACTTGTGTCCAACAACAGAAACATCTCCAGCACAAAATGTGCTCTAAGTAGACAGTTGGTATTTGTAGTCTTTGAAGCGGGCATGTCTTCTTTCTGGTTTTGAGGAATCACAAGCTGCTGAAGGTCTAAAAACCTTTTTGGTGTGATGTAGAGTGAAATGTAGTGTGAACTGGACTTTGGAGTAATAACTGAAACACAATTCCCCTTATGTGGGACCACCAGCAGGAATCACATCAAAGAACCAAGTTGTCTCAGTGAAAAAAGTTGGCATGAGTAAAAGAAAAAAAAATAGTGTCAAGTTGATTTAATATCAGAGTCAAACATGGCCAAACCTTTTCTTTAAACCTGTTCTTTAAATTTCTCAGACATTATAGACACGTGTTGAGATGGGACTCATCACCTCTGGATGGTCGTCCTCCCACACCGCCGGCTGTCTGCACACGCTGTGGCGTGTTGTTGCTCCGCAGTCAGCAGTATGCTCCGATTCCCATTCACATGAAATAATTGTCACTTCTGTGCTTTTCCTTTCCAGCGACAGATGGGTGACAAATTAGTGGGGAAAAAACCCCTGAATAAATGAGTTTAAAAAAGATAAGGAGTGCAGATGCTTCCGTACAGCTGTACAGCGTGATTAATGCTCAGCACTTCACAAATTATCACACTCTCCTTTGGCTGCAGACGTTAGACAGAAAGGTCACTGGGTACGGGGCTGGACTGGTCCAGACTGGCCCACCACGACAATCCACGTGCAGATACTCACACCCCATACAAACACACAAGACCTTAATAACACAGTTATACTGAACAACATCCCTTTGTATTCTGGAGCCTTGAATAAAATAAATTAGGAAAATTGTGAAAATAGCAGATCTACATGTTCAAACCACATCACATTGTAACATGAGTTGGAAACTTGTAGATCTGCTATTACGCGTTGCATCTTGTGGAGTGACCACAAATCACTGCACATTCGCTACTGTTCACTGGTTTTACCATATTTAAATTAATGTGCCGAGGTTTAGGGCAATACTTGTAAATGTACACTACATTCATTATCGATACTACAAAAAAGATCCACAAGGATAATTCATAACACCAGTTAGAAAGAACGCACTACTTCACTGATCATAAGATTAAAAAAAAACATTAAAATTCACTCACCTGCTTCACCTTCAAACAGCACTAATTATGTATAAAGCAGCAAATAATCTACTTCCCGGAAATATTCAAAAGAATTTTTAACAGTGATGGGGATTATAGTCTGGGGGGTATAAACTAAAACATCTACAGGTTCACACAACACTAAAAACGTTTTGTATATCAATATGTGGAGTGAAGCTGTGGAACGGGTTGGGGGTCCAAGTATGACCCAGGTCAAAGGGCACAACAAAAAATGGTTTTCACAGGGTCCAGGGGGGATGAAGGACTTTGATGGTCACCCAGTGTTTCATGTATCCATTTTTTACTTACATTTTTAAAATTTATTTATTCTTTTCTTTTTTGTCTGTAAATATGCACATATGTGAATATGTATAACCATGAGGTGTTAGTAGATATATTTACATACATCTAGTTGCAAATATGTTAAAAAGACAGGGTTTTTTTTTTAACATTAACTGATGATTAAATAAAGGACTTAGAAAGGATAAGTTTGAATAAGCATATTATTCTTCCTGCTCCCTTTCGGACATATTATGTTGACATTGTTCTTGTTGATTTGCCTTTTTTATTATTATTATAAAGAATAATGAATGAATAAGTAGCCACCCCCGCTATCATTTTGTGTTTTGTATATTTACTAGCCAAGTTCCTCGTTCTATGCGCGGGTAATAGAGATGAATGTTATCCATGTCATTGTATATTTCAGGTTCCTTTAGTTAAGGTGTAGTAAGTTGCGTTGCATTGTGAGTAAGTTGTCATCATTAATTTTCAGAGAGCAATTTGTAACATTCATGAGACTCAAGTGAATGATGATAAAAGGTGATAGCAGGTCACATCACGTCAACGCTCGTGGACACAGCAGGTACGTTTTAAATGAAAGAACGCACACTGTGCGTGCTGGCCCATTTGGATTGTAATTAAAATGTACCCTCGCCAGTCGGAAGTAAAGTGTGATGCTGCTATCTGACCTGAGTACCATGTGAACTGTGAAAATAAGGGCTCCAGTGAGCAGGTTGTGATCTAATATATAAGGCTGATCGTGTGTGTGTAGGTGTGTTTCCGCATGTGTGCTTCCAACCTAAGTGCCCCAGTGACCTCCCCCTTGGTGCCCACAGTCACCATACCAAGTTTGGTGTCGATTGCTTAATTACTGTGGCAGTTCACCCCAAAGGCACACCGTGCCAGACACACACATAAATACATACATACATAGACTGCCTTTTATATACAACCCCAATTCCAATGAAGTTAGGATGTTGTGTGAAATGTAAATAAAAACAGAATACAATGATTTGCAAATCCTCTTCAACGTATATTCAATTGAATACCCCACAAAGACAAGATATTTAATGTTCAAACTGATAAAGTTTATTGTTTTTCTGCAAATATTTGCTCATTTAGAAATGGATCCCTGCAACATGTTTCAAAAAAGCTGGGACAGTGGTATGTTTACCACTGTGTTACAATCACCTTTCCTTTTGAGGATGCTCCTTTTATACCCAATCATGACACTCACAATTAGTGTCCTCAGTTCCCAAATGCTTATTGAGTGTTGTTAGAAGGAAAGGAGGAAACAAGCTGTAAATCCAGAATAATTTTAAATTCATATTTTATGATGCGTCCCTTTGATGTACATACAATATGTGCCTTGGAAAAACAGCACCCCCACCCCCAGAAGACCTTAGTAAAGGTTTGCACTCCCCAAGTTTTCAATTTCAATTTATTTCATTTATATAGCACCAAATCACAACAAAGTTGCCTCAAGGCACTTCACACAAGGTGTAACCTTATCAACCCCCAGAGCAAGAACACAGGTGACAGTGGGAAGGAAAAACTCCCTCTGATGATTTGAGGAAGAAACCTCAAGCAGACCAGACTCAAGGGGGTGACCCTCTGCTTGGGCCATGCTACTGACACAATTGACAAAAACGAATGTACCAGAAATTTTGGGAGTCCATGCTGTTGCATAAGACGGGAGGCCTGCAGAAGAAGACACCCACTCCCATCTCTGGATGGAGCAGCACCTCAAACAGAGTGAAAAAAAAACAATCAGGCAGCAGAAAGACAACAAATACAGCATAATTTATCAGCATTTAGCAACAAGAAAAACAGAAGAATATTATTTCTTCTGTTTTAAAATTAAAATTGTTATAAATCAGAGGGCACTATTATGTGCCCTCTAATTTATATGCTGTTGTAGAAATGTTTGTAAATAAAATTCAAAATTATTCATTTTAAAGAACATTTTTTAATTTAAACATTTTAAACTCTAAAAAATTGATTTTCTTTGTTCATAAACCAATGAAAACATGTAAAAGCCTAAAGATGTGTGTGGATTTGTTCTTTTATGAATCTATTTATTTATTTTAAATCACATTGTGAATGACTGACCAGATGCGTTCAAATTTTCATCACATAATGTTTGCAGCGTCAGTGAGCATTTTGGTTTGTAAAGAAATGCTGACCAAGTAGCCCATTTGGCAGTTTATTTCTGCTCATTAATAGAAACACACACTTTGTCTCGTGTTGGTTTAAGGTGTGTGTTGAGAATATTACACATCAAGCTCAAAGCCTCCATCTGAACAGGATGCCAACAGGTGGGTGCGCTGTTGGCAGCGATTGAGGAAGCAGCTGCCCTCCGACTGTCACTTGAGAAATAGAACTGTGCACAAACCCTGGGTTTTGACGGAACTGGGTTTGGACGGAACCCAAAGGACATTATGCAGCTTTTGGAGCGTCTTCGTCCTGAACAGTGTTGTACAGTAGTGTTCAGAATAATAGTAGTGCTATGTGACAAAAAAGATTAATCTTGATAATTTTGAGTATATTTCTTATTGTTACATGGGAAACAAGGTACCAGTAGATTCAGTAGATTCTCACAAATCCAACAAGAACAAGCATTCATGATATGCACACTCTTAAGGCTATGAAATTGGGCTATTAGCAAAATAAAGTAGAAAAGGTGTTCACAATAATAGTAGCATCTGCTGTTGATGCGACAAACTCAAAACTATTATGTCCAAACTGCTTTTTTAGCAATCCTGTGAATCACTAAACTAGTATTTAGTTGTATAACCACAGTTTTTCATGATTTCTTCACATCTGCGAGGCATTAATTTTGTTGGATTGGAACCAAGATTTTGCTTGTTTACTAGTGTGCTTGAAGTCACTGTCTTGTTAAAACACCCATTTCAAGGGCATGTCCTCTTCAGCATAAGGCAACATGACCTCTTCAAGTATTTTGACATATCCAAACTGATCCATGATAACCTGGTATGCAATATATAGGCCCAACACCACAGTAGGAGAAACATGCCCATATCATGATGCTTGCACCACCATGCTTTACTGTCTTCACTGTGAACTGTGGCTTGAATTCAGAGTTTGGGGGTCGTCTCACAAACTGCGGCCCTTGGACCCAAAAAGAACAATTTTACTCTCATCAGTGTTGTGTGGGCCGCCAGAAGAGGCGGTACTGCTGGCCCACCACCAGAGGGCGCCCTGCCTGAAGTGCGGGCTTCAGGCACGAGAGGGCGCTGCCGCCACGGACACAACCGGGAGTGACAGCTGTCACACATCAACTCATGACAGCTGTCACCCAGCTTCATTTCATCACTCCATAAAAGCCGGATGTCATCTCCACCTCGCTGCCGAGATATCGTCTACCTGTGAAGGTAATTCTCTGCTAAACTGAAAACACTGACTAATAGTCTGAACTTCTTTGCAGCCGTTTTCCTGTAAGTGTTTCCTTATCTGTGGGATTGGCGTTTGGTGTGATCAGCGACGGCTTCGCTTCACACCCCAACCAGATAAGTGGTTAGACAGGAGCTGCACGTGTGTGTGACTAGAGGTGGAGGTGACTTTCCACCTTCTGACTGTTTTTGTTACTGGGTGTGCACACACCCACATCTCACTGTTTGTGCTCCTCGCCAGCAGTACCAGATCCGACAGTCGGGGACGGTGATCACCTGGGAATTCGGGACTTGGTGGCTCCAGTATTCTCCGGGTTCTGTGGCGGTGGAAATCGTGTGGTTCCGGCTCTTCTCAGGACAGACGTCTTCTATCCTCGAGCCTGCCCACACGTCACCTTGGTGTATTGACTGCTGTCAGATTCTGTGATTGTCTGTATCATCGTTGTGCACATTCACAACATTAAATTGTTACCTTTTGGCTCATCTATTGACCGTTCATTTGCGCCCCCTGTTGTGGGTCCGTGTCACTACACTTTCCCCAACAATCAGTCCACAAAATATTCCTCCATTTCTCTTTAGGCCAGTTGATGTGTTCTTTGGGAAATTGTAACCTCTTCTGCACATGTCTTTTATTTAACAGAGGGACTCTGCAGGGGATTCTTGCAAATAAATTAGCTTCACACAGGCGTCTTCTAACTGTCACTGCACTTACAGGTAACTGTAAGTGAAATTCTGATAAATACTCATTTTTTAAAAAGTTCATATGCATTTATTTCTGAACATATTTTAAATTTCATACTTTAAAATTCAGGTGTTTTTATGATTTTGACCGGGACTGTCATTGTTACTGAAATAAGTCCTTCCACCCGTGGTGTGTGTGCTGTACTAAATATTTTATGTCCTACCTGCTCAAATATGTACTCCTAATTGTTGCTGGTGTCAGAGGTGCAAGTTTTATATAAGCTGCTATTTTACTTGACATACGAGGTCTGTCAATAAAGTATAGGTCCTTTTTATTTTTTCAAAAACTATATGGATTTCATTCATATGTTTTTACGTCAGACATGCTTGAACCCTCGTGCGCATGCGTGAGTTTTTCCACGCCTGTCGGTGACGTCATTCGCCTGTGAGCACTCCTTGTGGGAGGAGTCGTCCAGCCCCTCGTCGGAATTCCTTTGTCTGAGAAGTTGCTGAGAGACTGGCGCTTTGTTTGATCAAAATTTTTTCTAAACCTGTGAGACACATCGAAGTGGACACGGTTCGAAAAATTAAGTTGGTTTTCAGTGAAAATTTTAACGGCTGATGAGAGATTTTGAGGTGATACTGTCGCTTTAAGGACTTCCCACGGTACGAGACATCGCGCAGCCCTCTCAGGCGCCGTCGTCAGCCTGTTTCAAGCTGAAAACCTCCACATTTCAGGCTCTATTGATCCAGGATGTCGTGAGAGAACAGAGAAGTTTCAGATGAAGTCGGTTTCAGCATTTTATCCGGATATTCCACTGTTAAAGGAGATTTTTAATGAAAGACGTGCGGACGGATTGCAGCGTCGGCTCGCAGTCGCTGCGACGCTCTGCCACAGGAAAAACACCTCCGTTGGAAGCCTTAAGGACAAGTTGGAACATGTCCAGCTGTTAAACAATTTCTCATATACTCACTCCACTGAAAGCCATCAAAAGCCGCCTGGATTTTAACAAATGGTTATCAACACGGAGGTGTTTTTCCTGCGCCGCCGCACCGCGTCGGCTGCGTCCCAACGCACGAACCCGTCCGCACGTCTTTCATTAAAAAAATCTCCTTTAACAGTGGAATATCCGGATAAAATGCTGAAACCGACTTCTTCTGAAACTTCTCTGTTCTCTCATGACGTCCTGGATCAATAGAGCCTGAAATGTGGAGGTTTTCAGCTTGAAACAGGCTGACAACAGCGACTGAGAGCGCTGCGCGATGTCTCACACCGTGGGAAGTCCTTAAAGCGACAGTATCACCTCAAAATCTCTCATCAGCTGTTAAAATTTTCACTGAAAACCAGCTTAATTTTTCGAACCATGTCCACTTCGATGTGTCTCACAGGTTTAGAAAAAATTTTGATCAAACAAAGCGCCAGTCTCTCAGCAACTTCTCAGACAAAGGAATTCCGACGAGGGGTTGGACGACTCCTCCCACAAGGAGTGCTCACAGGCAAATGACGTCACCGACAGGCGTGGAAAAACTCACGCATGCGCACGAGGGTTCAACCATGTCTGACGTAAAAACATATGAATGAAATCCATATAGTTTTTGAAAAAAATAAAAAGGACCTATACTTTATTGACAGCCTTCGTAAGATTACTTGGGGTGGGGGCACCACATACATTTGGAGAATATGTGGAATAGGAGAACATTTTTTTAGAGCAGCACAACATCCCTGTAAGAGTTTCACCTTCTGACTCCAATGTTCCAGCCAAAGAGTTTTGTTGCTGCTCTAAACTTTGTGATGAACATTCAGCCCGTCACACATTCACACTGACATATTTAAAAGAAAAGTGAAAAGAAAACCTCCAGCTGCAGTAAGAAAACAGAAAAAGAGAATGAAAGGTCACAACAATCACAGAAGGAATCTGTGCACACTGCACATCCTCAAGGTGAAGATTTAACCCCCTCACTGATTCACGCATTCACATTTGTGCTTTTTAACAGTAGCTGTGTAGACCATCATGCTCAGCTTTGCAGAATAACAGACTACATGTAATGGGATGACAGACTGTAATGAAAGAAGTATCTAAACGTATTCCCCGATTGATGCGAAGTAAAATACTTATAATATTACTACACACACACTTTGTGCAGGTGGATTTTATTTTCTGGATTACAGTTTTCTGCACACAGACAACAAATCTTTCAGCACTCTGCTGTCTCACAGGTCAGGTCAGGGGACATCTGACCTCAAGTCCCGGGAGCAACCACCCAGGTAGATAACCGGTACCTCCCCATTTCTTGAGACTAACCATCTCTCTGCCCCAGCCAGGTGATACATAGGCGTCCCCTCGTCTCATGAGGCGAATAAAAGCTCCTGCTGCCAGAAACCATGTGAGAGCTGCAGACGTCCCCGCAGCAGGAGCCTCATTTGTAAATAACGTGCACGCACAGAAACCATGTTTTTGTGTTTCATGCATGAACCAGAATTGATAAAGGAAGAACCTGCAGTCAGAACATGCATGTGCCTCCCATCATGTGGTCACACAGTTGTCAGAGCAAGGCAGGCCTGATATGATGAAAAGTAAAATAAAAATGAATGTAAAACAAACCAATGCGGCAAAGCTGACATTTCAGAAAGCTTCAGGAAGACCTGAAATGAGCAGGTACAATTGTTTCAAAGAAAACACTAAGTAATGCCCTCAACCACCACGGTCTGTGTGCACGCTCACCACACAAGACTGCATTGATGAAGAAAAAGCATGTTGAAGCTCATTTAAAGTTTACTGCACAACATTTAGACAAACCTGTGAGTTACTGGGAAAACATAGTCTGGACAGAAGAGACCAAAACTGAACTCTTTGGATGCCACAATACACACCATAAATATCACTGCACATCAGCCCAAAAACACCAGACCAACAGTGAAGTTTGGAGGTGGAACATCACGGTGTGGGGCTGATTTTTACTGACAAACTTCATATAACTGAAGGAAGGAAAAATGTACAGAGACATTCTTGATAAAAATCTACCAGGATGATGGCGATGAAACGAGGGTGGACATTTAGTGAGACAATGATCCCAAACACACAGACGAGGAAACTCTCAGCTGGTTTCAGAGAATGAAAATAAAGCTGCTGGAATGTTCAGCCAATCAGCTGACTGGAATCCAACACAAAATCTATGGAAAGAACTAAAGGATGTCAGAGGTCATAGAAGAGGCCCACAGAACCTTCAAGATTTGAAGATTGATTGTGTGGAAGAATGGACCAAAGTCACACCTGATCAATACATGTGACTAGTTTATCCAAACAGGAGGCATCTTGAAGCTTCATTACCAACAAAGACTTTGGTAAAAAGTAATACATTTCACTCAGCGTGTTCACCCGGTGTCATTCCATTTTATTACACGTAACTTAATTTCTGTACTTATTTGTTTAGATTTCTTTGTGTGTGTGTGTGTGTGTGTGTGTGTGTGTGTGTGTGTGTGTGTGTGTGTGTGTGTGTGTGTGTGTGTGTGTGTGTGTGTGTGTGTGTGTGTGTGTGTGTGTGTGTGTTGATTGTCTGGGTTGTTACTGACATCTGGTGAAAACTTTGTGTCAATAGCACCTTTAGAAACATACTACTGAGAAAAATGGTGACTTGTTGAATACTTAATTTACCCGCTGTATATGTGTACACGTTTTTTTTTTAAAATCGGCCATCAGCTGCACCTCCCTGAAAGCACACGTCCTATTCAAAGTGTTATAATACATAAACATGTACATATAGAATCACCATCAGCTTTTCCTTTGTTATAATCTATGACCCACGGGATATGGATAATAAAAATTATTATTTTTATTATATTTTTAGTACTATATACCCATATAGTAATAAAAATACTATTTTTATTACTATATGGAGATATAGTACTAAAAATAAAATATAATAAAAATTATTATTTTTATTATAGTTTTAGTACTATATATCCATACAGTAATAAAAATAATTATATTATTTTTATTACCACAATAATTATATTATTTAGGTTTTTCATGTCTGCGACCTCATAGAAAGTCTGGTCTCAAAATTATTGTCTGCAGATTAGTTTTGTCTGTTTTTTCTGTGTCCTCATGTCAAACATGAAAACCTGGAGCTGGGTCTGTTCTATATAAGGGTGGGTGTTTTGAAACACAAGGTTCGGTCAGATCGGCACACAGAAATGATCACACAGACTGCATTTTGCTAGAATAAAAAAGGCGTATATTTATTCCCCACAAAAGCAGTTACATCAAACACAAGTGGTTGCAGCGCATTTTTCTCTTACCGTGACGCCTTTAAGGTGGAGAGCCAACACCTTCAGCAGAGTGCGCCTGTCAACCGGCTGGGCGTTCGTACGTTAACCCGCAGCAGACTCTGTTGAAGCATGGTTCTACTCCCTCTTTTCTAGTGTGTCCGCGAAGGGAGGGTGAGTGGCCAACTCAACCTCCCTGGCGCACATAATTTCTTTAATCAACAGGCATCTGAAAGTTATTTCAAAGATATAATAAAAGCAGTTCTTCACTCCCAGTTCAGAATGATCCCAGCATGCTTCACTCCCAGTCGTTAGTGGCTACGAAAACAAAGTCGTGCTATCAGTGTAATAATAACAAGTACATCCAGCTCTTCGCTCCCAGTTCAGACTGACCCCAGAGTGCTAAAACAAAATTAAATAACAAATACATTCTCAGGGTTACGTTAAGACAGGTGCAAAACAGCACAATAACATTTATTATACAGTGGGGGCCACTGTGAAAGGTATAGTCTGTTAACACGGCTCCAAAAATGACAACCAACAGACAGCACAGCCGGTGAGGATCCTGCACTGTGTGCCACTACCTCTACCATGACTCACAAATATCAGTGGCCTCTGGGACAGAAAGCAACAACCGCAGCACAGACTGCAGCAAATCCTTTAAATCCTGCCAGGACGACTGTCAGCTGCAGAACATAGTAACCCAGCTGAGGTGTCAGAGCTCACCAACGCAGAATCAGATTGCAATAAAGAAACCTATAGAAGAGCGAGCACACCTTTTCTGTTTATTTCCTGAACAACCCTGTCTTGCACCACGTTTGACTTTGGGAGACTTTGCGCTGTGGTCGTCGATGTTCATGCCTCAACAGGTAGGTCCACAAGATACCCATCACCAGCAACAACATCAAATATGCCTTCACGCTTTCGCTTTACTTTGAAACTCTGCAGAGCGCTGACTGTCCTCTGCATCAAAGCGTTCAACAAACTGAAGTCTGCATCTGTCGGCCTCATTTTTCACGCTGAATTTCCTGCTCTCCTTCTCTGAAGATGACGGATGCTCTCTAAATCTGGAGGGACAGCTGGTCATTAGGATGGACTTACAGGAGAGGCGCGCTGCAGGAGTGCAAAGGGGCGCCCGGACGTGTGCAGGCAGGTTCCACAGAGCAACGATACACAGTCACATTGTAATGCAGCAGATAATCACCTGCAGGTCTGACTGGAATCCAGGGAGCAGACACCACCTGCAGCCATTCAAGGTGACAAAAAGCTGATGACTCCAAGTTCTACTTTTGCCTCTGCAGAGACTCGGAGAGGTTTCAGAACAACCTGTGCAGGTAACACAGCAACAACAGTTATAACAGCATCCGTCTGCAGCATCATCAAACCACATCTAAAATAATCACCTGAACACGTCGTTCCGCGTACAGCATCCATTAGGGAACAATAAGGCCGCCGCTAAATTCACTGCATGAAACGCGCAGCCTTTGTTCTACAGCACACCTGAGACTGTGCACAAAATTTATAGCCTCTTACAGTGTTTTCACCTTGCAGTTGAAAGACAAAGAGAAAGTTTCTGGTTTAAAATCAGTCTCCAGCTGGCTACAAACACCAGAGATAGAGGTCGATGCTCCTTGTCGCTGCCTCTACTGAACAGTCTACACTTCAAGTGTTCAGACAGCCATGAGAACCCCTAGAGACCGCCAGCTCATCTTTTCTATCCAACCCTCACTGCCGCCCTTCCTGCCAACACACACTTAATTCATACCAGCGTGCTCTCTGCTGCTTCACGTCAGGTGACAGCTGCCTTTGCACCCAGACATCAGAAGGTTAAAACATCTGAGAGTCAAAGAAAAAGGGAAGTCACCAGGTTCACAGACAAAACAACTGCAGCTGTTTTCAGGAATTAATTGAAGGCAGCTGGATTTTGGTGTCAACAACTTTTCTCTTTGAGTGTGTGTGTTTGGAACAACACAAGAATTTTCAAGCAATTTCAACCAGTCCTGGTGGAATACAACCCCTGGCAAAAATTATGGAATCACTGGCCTCGGATGATGTTCATTCAGTTGTTTAATTTTGTAGAAAAAAAGCAGATCACAGACATGACACAAAACTAAAGTCATTTCAAATAGCAACTTTCTGGCTTTAAGAAACACTATAAGAAATCAGGAAAAAAAATTGTGGCAGTCAGTAACGGTTACTTTTTTAGACCAAGCAGAGGGAAAAAAATATGGAATCAATTCTGAGGAAAAAATTATGGAATCATGAAAAACAAAAGAACGCTCCAACACATCACTAGTATTTTGTTGCACCACCTCTGGCTTTTATAACAGCTTGCAGTCTCTGAGGCATGGACTTAATGAGTGACAAACAGTACTCTTCATCAATCTGGCTCCAACTTTCTCTGATTGCTGTTGCCAGATCAGCTTTGCAGGTTGGAGCCTTGTCATGGACCATTTTCTTCAACTTCCGCCAAAGATTTTCAATTGGATTAAGATCCAGACTATTTGCAGGCCATGACATTGACCCTATGTGTCTTTTTGCAAGGAATGTTTTCACAGTTTTTGCTCTATGGCAAGATGCATTATCATCTTGAAAAATGATTTCATCATCCCCAAACATCCTTTCAATTGATGGGATAAGAAAAGTGTCCAAAATATCAAGGTAAACTTGTGCATTTATTGATGATGTAATGACAGCCATCTCCCCAGTGTCTTTACCTGACATGCAGCCCCATATCATCAATGACTGTGGAAATTTACATGTTCTCTTCAGGCAGTCATCTTTATAAATCTCATTGGGACGGCACCAAACAAAAGTTACAGCATCATCACCTTGCCCAATACAGATTCGAGATTCATCACTAAATATGACTTTCATCCAGTCATCCACAGTCCACGATTGCTTTTCCTTAGCCCATTGTAACCTTGTTTTTTTCTGTTCGGGTGTTAATGATGGCTTTTGTTTAGCTTTTCTGTATGTAAATCCCATTTCCTTTAGGCGGTTTCTTACAGTTTGGTCACAGACGTTGACTCCAGTTTCCTCCCATTCGTTCCTCATTTGTTTTGTTGTGCATTTTCGATTTTTGAGACATATTGCTTTAAGTTTTCTGTCTTGACGCTTTGATGTCTTCCTTGGTCTACCAGTATGTTTGCCTTTAACAACCTTCCCATGTTGTTTGTATTTGGTCCAGAGTTTAGACACAGCTGACGGTGAACAACCAACATCTTTTGCAACATTGCGTGATGATTTACCCTCTTTTAAGAGTTTGATAATCCTCTCCTTTGTTTCAATTGACATCTCTCGTGTTGGAGCCATGATTCTTGTCAGTCCACTTGGTGCAACAGCTCTCCAAGGTGTGATCACTCCTTTTTAGATGGAGACTAACGAGCAGATCTGATTTGATGCAGGTGTTAGTTTTGGGGATGAAAATTTACAGGGTGATTCCATAATTTTTTCCTCAGAATTGAGTGAGTCCATATTTTTTTCCCTCTGCTTGGTCTAAAAAAGTAACCGTTACTGACTGCCACAATTTTGTTTCCTGATTTCTTATAGTGTTTCTTAAAGCCAGAAAGTTGCCATTTGAAATGACTTTAGTTTTGTGTCATGTCTTTGATCTGGTTTTTTCCTACAAAATTAAACAACTGAATGAACATCCTCCGAGGCCGGTGATTCCATAATTTTTGCCAGGGGTTGTAGATGAGGGTCACCCAAGGGCAAGGTGACTGGATTTTGAAAGTATTGAGCAAAAAGTTAAGGTCACAGGTCAAGAACAAAACTATGGTCCCACACTTATATAAGGATCTTTAGAAAGGCAACTTTGAGAAACTGTACACGAGAGGTTACCATTTAACACCAATATGAAGTCATATCAGCTTTTTATTGGTCACATAACATTGAGTGAGACTGAAAGTCAAAGTCCAAGTGTCTTTATTAGTCTCCCTAAGGAGAAATTTGCCTTGAACAGAGGGGTCTGCTGCACAACACATCTGACACATACCACCCATACATAAAACAACCATATAACAGATCAAAATTAAAATACAAGTACATAATCAACAAAAACCATATTAACATAGCGCAAATTCAGCAACACGACTTCATACTATCTTCCCTGTGTAGGGCTGGGTATCGAGAACTAGTTCTTTTCAGGTATCGTTAAGAAATTATTCAATCCACTGACATTGATAGTTAGGGCTGGATCAGGTGACCCTGAACCATCCCTTAGTTATGCTGCTATAGACTTAGACTGCTGGGGGGTTCCCATAATGCACTGAGTGTTTCTTTCTCTTTTTGCTCTGTATGCACCACTCTGCATTTAATCATTAGTGATTGATCTCTGCTCCCCTCCACAGCATGTCTTTTTCCTGGTTCTCTCCCTCAGCCCCAACCAGTCCCAGCAGAAGACTGCCCCTCCCTGAGCCTGGTTCTGCTGGAGGTTTCTTCCTGTTAAAAGGGAGTTTTTCCTTCCCACTGTCGCCAAGTGCTTGCTCACAGGGGGTCGTTTTGACCTTTGGGGTTTTTACGTAATTATTGTATGGCCTTGCCTTACAATATAAAGCGCCTTGGGGCAACTGTTTGTTGTGATTTGGCGCTATATAAATAAAATTGAATTGAATTGAATTTTTGCTTAAGGATTCCCTTATCGGTCCTTCAAAGAGGCCGTTGTTTTTGAGGGCGTTTCTCGGGAAAATGATCATTTCTCTACATTGATTGCAGACCCTACAGTGGGTTTGAAGCTTGAGCCAACGATGCAGTGCTCCGACTCACTGCTTCATTGGTTCTTTGGGTCGCTGCTTTTCAGAAACGGCAAGTCTGCTTCTTAACTCCTCAACGCCATTCAAAAATGTCAATCATGAGTCACTTTTGTGCAGATTAAAGCCACTAACAGGGACTCCTGTCTTGTTGCAGGTAAGAAACAAGAATCGTCCTCCATTCTGTTGGCACAGCTCCAAACACTGTGCCGCTCTCTGCCGAGTCAAGTTAGAGTCTGGCCGGAATTAGTAACTTCAAAGTGAATCGCCATTTTAAATCAAATGACACCTCTTTCCAAATGTTGTAATACAAACAGAAACTAAACTAAACTAAACAAACAGAACTACAACTGACCAAAACCAGGTTGGTCCTGCGTTTTTTATGAATTACATCCTGACGTGCAGCTCGCTGAAAAGCTCAGCTCAGAGTCTATGGAGTGGCATTTGTGCCATTAGTGTCTGAAAGGAAATGCTTTTGACAAAAACTACAGATTTTATTTTTATTTATGCCCAGAGATCAAGGATCCAGTGACAAATTTCATATTTATTTACTTTAAGACTCAATAAAACGTTGTTTCATAGAAAACCTGTAAAGCCTACTTTTACTACACAGAAAATTCACAGGAGGTACTGACAAGGGAATCGATAAGGAATCGGATCAATAAGTGTAAATGATAGATAAAATCTCATCAATACCCATTCCTATCCCTCAGCCATCTGCTCATTTATGAGCTTAACTGACAGTGGAATAAACTAATGTTTATATTGGCTATATTTACAAAGTGGGAACTCTGTACCTCCTTCCTGAGTTCAGTAAGAAATATTCAGTGCAGTACATGAAAAACATCTGATAAAATATTGTCTGCAAGTCTGAGAATTGCATACCATATACCAATGATATTGCCAGCTATTTTTGTCAGATTCAGCATTTGAGTTTTTGATTTAGCTGTTAAGTTGCCAAAGCAGCTGGTAATACCACACCATAACACAGACTCAACAGTTGCTCTGTAGAAAATTTGCATAATATTCCTACATACACCAAACAATCAGAGTCGAGGGAGAAAGTGCATACGCTGGTGGATTTGGGCACAAACGCTTGACACTTGAGTGTGCCAGCTTAAGATATTATCAATGTAAAGCCCCAGATATTTATATGAGTCCACTTGCTCAATGTTACGTCCATGTACGGCAACCAAACTACGGTCCCCATCAGACACCAACAGGTCCACCAACATCTTAGCACCCCTTGGGAATATATTGTGGCATTTTGGGATTGCCTTTCATTGCTATGCTGATGACACCCAATTGTACATGTTGATAACTGCAGGTAATCTCATTCACATAAAATCTTTGGAAGATTGCCTTGCATCAGTGAGAAGTTGGATGTCTAGTAACTTCCTACTTTTAAACTCTAATAAGACTGAAATGATTGTTCTTGGTCCAGCGGGGCATCGGCATCAATTTTACCAGCTAGCGCTTAGCTTGGGTTCATGTGTTGTACATCATACAGATGAAGTGAGGAATCTTGGGGTAATTTTCAATCCTACATTGTCTTTTGACCTCCACATTAGAGACACTACGAGGACTGCTTTTTTGCATTTGCGAAATATAGCGAAGATTTGTCCCATCCTGTCTATGGCTGATGATGAGACTTTCATTCATGTGTTTGTCTCTTCCAGACTGGACTACTACAATGCTCTATTTTCTGGTTTACCACAGTCCAGTATTAAGGGTCTTCAACTGGTTGAAAATGCTGCTGCCAGACTTTTGAAACAAAGCACAAAGTTTGACCACATTACACCCATTTTGGCATCCCTACACTGGCTTCCAGTCACTGCAAGATCAGATTTTAAGGTACTGTTATTAGCTTATAAAATTGTTCAGGGACTTGCACCTCCCTATCTGGCTGACCTGGTAAGGCCCTATGTACCAGCTTGGGCCCTGCATTCCCAGGGTAAATAAAAAGTCTGCCGGTCACAGAGCTTTCTCCTACCGTGCCCTAGCTCTGTGGAACAATCTCCCAGCACACAGACAACAGTTGAACACTGTGGAACTACCGCGTGCTGGGTAATCGGGAGAGTTAGGAGTTTTCCCGGTGGGCTGGTCCAAGCTGGAGCCGTTGTGAGGGGGTGTTAATATATGCATACATATATGACCACCACTAACTGTTAGGCTGCACAGCAAGACACGGGCTGCTGTATCTTAAAGAGAAGACATTAAGTGTTATAAATGTTTTACAATCACGAAAAATTCACAAGAAAATAACTTAAGACTGCTTCTTTTGCAACGCTGTTATCTTTTCCAAAGCCTAAGGTAGGGACATACCAATACACGTTTAACACCCCTATGCATTCATTACAGTTAGTTCAGTCCAATCAAGCCCTGTGCGCCCAGATGGGACTTGCACTACTAGCAAGTATAGGAGGAGTGACCCGTGAGTGAAAAAATGGACATAAAAAAGCCAGGTGGAGCTGAAAAAGCTAGATTAAGAAAAAGAAAAGCTTTTGAGGAAGATGCTGCCAAGTGTGCAAAGCTCACAGATATTTTTTCAAGAAGACAGAGCAAAGAGGCAAATGGTAAATAAGGCCGGGCATAACAGGTTACATGCCTGTTGATGCCAGGATGTCAGCCGTATCAACATTTGTAGTCCAGTACCACCTCTTCCAGCTACTTATAGACTTCATTGACTTAAGCTGGGCAGAGACTGTACGATATTTTCAATCGTTGTACTTGGCTCCAGCTCAAACTGTGCGACAAAACCGCAGGGTTTAAAAGCTCAGAGCGCACGATTCATGGTCTCACACTGTACACCAGCCTTTTTGTGTTCCCTCGCAATAACCTAATATCATATTAAAGTTCATGCCTATCAGCGTGCACAGTGAGTGGATCAGGCGGTGGGAGACTGAACGTATACGTATGCGCGCACGCACACACACATACACAGCAGACAACTTTAATTTATTTAATTTAATTTTTAATTTATTTTCCTTTATATAGCACCAAATCACAACAGAGTTGCCTCAAGGAGCTTCACACAGGTAAGGTCTAACCTTACCAACCCCCAGAGCAATAGTGGTAAGGAAAAACTCCCTCTGAGGAAGAAACCTCAAGCAGACCAGACTCAAAGGGGTGACCCTCTGCTTGGGCCATGCTACAAACATAAATTACAGAAATAATTCACAAAACAATTCACAGACGAATATACAAGAATTGTTGTTGGTGCATAGGACAGGAGGGTCGCCAACACAAACAACTCCCATCTCTGGATGGAGCTGCACCTTAAACAGAGAAAAAACAGAATCAGGCATCAGAAAGACAAAAAATACGGTATAATTTGCCAGCATGAATCAACAAGAAAAACAGAAGAAATACTAAGGTGATCAACAACAGGATTTACGACAGATGAGGGAGTAAGTTGCTGCACCTTGCACAGCTGTATGACTCCGTATGAAATATAGTTTATTCATACAACAGTGTAAGTAGCAATACCTGTTATGAATGTTTGTTTTCTTTTTTTTACCATCCTCTCATGGATCATGTTGCTGTCTGCTGTGTGCGTGCGCGCATATACGTTCAGTCTCCCCCCACCTGATTTAACTCACTGTGCACACTGATAGGCATGAAATTATTTTATTTTTTTTTTAAAGAAAAAAGCTTCCGACGTGTGGTTTTTGAACGTACGTGAGCAGTCAGATCGCATCAGAGCATCAGGCCGTACAGTGTGAGCTCTCAACTTTTAACCCCTGCAGTTTTGTTGCACAGTTTGAGCTGGAGCCAAGTACAACGATTGAAAATATCGTACAGTGTATGCCCAGCCTTAGGTGGTGTACTGGCAAGTTAACAATACCGTTCTTGTTTTAACTAACTTTTACTTTCTATTATATAAGCCACCCAATTTTCACAGTCAGTCAGCACATAAATGCCACAGCAGAACTCTTATTATCCCTGTGCGCTGGCGGGTTGTGGACCGGTTGGATATGAAACTCCTGGGCTGAAAAATGTTCCTAGCACGCCCCTGCTGTGGAGACTTTTAAATCATATTTAAAGTTATTTGTTTTCTTTGTTTTATCATTAGTTTTATTGTGTTATGATGTTTTTATTGTGTCTTTTCTAGTATTTCTAAATTTTTAATTCGGTTTTCTCTTTTTATTATGCTGTGTGAAGCGCCTTGAGGCGATCTCATCGTGAATTGGCGCTATAAATCTCCACTGTTTTATTCGTATTAATCTGGAGTTGGTGGGCGTCACACCAGTTCACAAACCTGTCCACTCCAGATTTCTGACAACTTAAATTGGTACTAGTATTTAGCAGACTAAGTATGACAGTGTCGTCTGAAAATTTAACAACATACTGACTTGGCTGGGAGCTGACTCAGTTATTAGTATACAATGGAAATGGTGAACTAACACAGCCCTGAGGGACTCCAGTGCTGCTTAATGCAATATCAGAGAGGACAGAATTAAACTGCTGTTTTACCTGTTTGTCAGGAAAGAGTGACACCACTTAATTAAGAAAGGGTTCACTTTTCGGGGAACACGAACTGTGTTGTTGACCCACAATTAGATCATTCTAAAGCAAGTTTAAATCAATCACAGATGTCAAAAATTCTAAGTAATTTTATGTCCAATAATGGCTACATAGACCCCTGGAGATTTCGGAATCCAACGGGCAGGCAATACTCCTTTTATTCATACGTACACCAGACTTTCTCCCGAATCGACTATTTCTTTGTTGACGCCAGACTAACACCCAAATTAATGGATATCACTTACCATCCAATCATTATTTCGGATCATGCACCTTTATCCTTGGATATCCGGATGTCATCCAAGCCTTGCTATGCCACACAATGGAGATTCAACATATCCCTTTTATCAGACTATAAATTTCATGAGTTCATTGTGAATGCAATTAAGGAATTCATTTCTTTTAACCAATCTAAATCTGAACCCATCTCAAGTGCACTCCTGTGGGAGTCTTTAAAGGCCTACCTAAGGGGACAGATTATTTCGTACTAAAAAATTACAATTATCAAAGATCCAAAAGCTATCAGCTGGTTTAGAACAGGTGGAGCGACAACTCACAACCACACCATCCCCTGACTTACTGAAGCGCCGTGTGGCACTACAAACAGAGTTAGACTTGATTACTACCACAGAGGCAGAGCGCTTATTATTACATTATCGCTCTAGATATTACGAACACGGAGACAAATCTGGAAGGTTGTTGGCTCATCAGCTATGTAGGCAAGCTGCTGCACGTTTAATATCTCGGGTAAAAGATGAGTCGGGAATGGTGGTAGAACAACCAGCCCTGGCAAATTCAGTATTTTCATCTTTTTATAAATCATTATATAGGTCTGAGCCCCATCTGATTTGACCGATATGCAGGCATTTTTGCAGGACTTAGAATCCCCAGAACTGAATACAGACATGATGAATACATTGGAAACTCCATTGACAATACAAGAACTCACATCAGCTCTCCAAAAAATGCAAAGCCATCAGGTGCCAGGACCAGATGGTGTTCCCGGTTGAATTTTTCAAAGCATTCCACAACCATCTTATTCCATTATTACATTCTGTTTATGTTGAGTCTCTATCTGGTGGTTCGCTCCCATTTACACTGAGACAGGTCTCCATTAAAGTTCTTCTTAGGAAGGACAAAGATCCAGAACTTTGTTCTTCCTATAGGCCTGTCTCGTTGATGAATGTGGACACCAAGGTTCTTGCAAAGGCTCTAGCGCTCCGTCTTGAGAAGGTACTCCCGTCAATTATATCAAAAGACCAGACTGGTTTTATAAAAGGACGGCAACTTTTTTATAATGTCCGCACCTTATTAAATGTTATTCACTCTAGAGCAGATGCCGCCATGCCTGAAGTCGTAATCTCTATCGACGCTGAAAAGGCGTTTGATCAAGTTGAATGGCATTATCTATTCGTTCGTTCTATTCACAGTTCTGGCAAAATTCGGATTCGGCAAGGTTTTTACTTCATGGGTACAGCTCCTTTATACATTACCATGTGTTAACGTTATAACCAATAACATGCAATCTCGTTATTTTCCTCTAAACCGCGGCTGTAGACAAGGCTGTCCTTTATCCCCTCTTCTTTTTGCTCTTGCAATAGAGCCCCTGTTCATTTACTTGAGGTCTTCTCCAACTTTTACAGGTATTATTCGCTCGCGTATGGAACTCAAATTATCTTTATATGCCGATGATTTGTTATTGTATGTCGCAGACCCAGTCAAAACCTGTCCCAATATTCTCTTTTTTTCGCAGATTTGGCTTGTTTTCAGGTTATAAGGTTAATGTATCTAAAAGCCAATGTTTTCCAGTTAACACTCAGGCAATGCGACTATTACAATCTGATATTCCCTTTCAGTTGAGTGTGACGGGATTTAGATATTTGGGGGTCCATGTAGCCAGATCCTATAAATCTCTATATATGCCAAAAATTTTACTCCTCTAATAACTGCAATCAAGGCAGATTTTCAGAGATGGAGCTCTCTCCCTCTGACACTGATCGGAAGAACGAATGGTCAAGATGAATGTTCTTCCTAAGTTTCTGTTCTTGTTTCAATGCTTGCCTTTATTCTTATCAAAAAAGGTTTTTAAAAATATTGACACTGTGATCTCTCATTTTTTGTGGAACGGCAAGAAACCCAGGGTTAGACTGAAAATCCTCCAAAATTGTAAATTTGATGGTGGTCTAACTCTGCCGAATTTTAAATTTTATTACTGGGCTGTAAATATAATCAAAATTACATACTGGCTAAAACTAATTGACTTACCCTGGTGTCAATTAGAATCACAGTCATGTTCCTCATCCTCTTTACCGGCTTTGATAACAGGACCTGTTTCGGCCAACCCCTCTGGTTTTACAGGCAACCCTGTGGTCTTTTCTACTTTAAAGATATGGTTTCAATTCAGAAAACAGTTTAAATTTATTGACCCCACCACATCAACTCCATTGTTGAGAAATCATATGTTCAAACCTGCATTCACGGATCCGGTCTTCGCTGGGTGGTATGATAAAGGTCTTAAGCGTTTTAAGGACTTCTATAGAGATGGTATTTTTTGCTCTTTTGCAGAATTAGCTGGTGAATTTGGGCTTCCACCCTCTCATCTTTTTAGATATTTTCAAATTAGGAATTGTATAAAATCTATGTTTCCGGGCTTCCCTAAACTCCCATCAGATCAGACCTGGGATGAACTTTTACAATTTAATCCCTCACAGAGATCTTTAATTTCGAAAGTATATAGCACTATACAGTCCTATGATGGTTACTTGACAACAAAGGAAGCATGGGAGCATGAGCTGGGCTTGGTCTTTGAAGACCACTGGTGGGAATCGGCATTAGGTGGTATTCATAAGATTTCTATTTGTGCCCGCCTAACTCTAATACAATTTAAGGTTGTGTTCAGATGCCATTTCTCTAAAACTCGGCTGGCACAGATATTTCCAAATACAGCAGACATCTGTGATAGATGTTCTGGTTCTCCTTGTAATTTTACACATATGTTTTTTTTCCTGTCCACGTTTAATAAATATCTGGCAGACATATTTTGACACAATGTCTAAAGTACTTTTGAAGACAATTGCTGTATCTCCCCATATAGCTATTTTTGGCCTTCCTAAAGATTATAACTATACAGCTACCCAGAGAGAGGTCTTGGGTTTCACATCTTTAGTTGTGAGACGACATCTCCTAAATTGGAAATCAGTAAATGTTCCATCTAACAAACTCTGGATTAGCGAGGTCATGTCCTTCTTAAAATTAGAAAAAAAATAAGATTTATCAGGCAAGGAAATGTGAGTAAATTTGACACAAGGTGGCGACCATTCATTTTGTTTTTTGACTCATTAGTTCCTACATCTCCTTTCATTTCCCCTTCTTTTTATTTTGGTACCTAATTTTATTTATTTATTTTAGTTTGTATTTATTTATTTTTATCTTTTTTGGGGGGGGGGGGAATGGGGGTTTGTCTGTGTGTGAGTTTTGTTTTTTATATTAAGACTGCATTTTTCTTTTTTCAGTGCAATACTATTGAAGTGCAACGGTATGCTGAGGATATGGTATCAACATTTTGAGCACACTTTAAATATTGCTGTTATCTTTACTTTGCACTGTTCAACTTATTTCTATAAAAATGTAAAAAGGTGTGGAAATGTGGAAATGTATCTATGCACATTGAATTGACTTTTGTTCCATGTACACCAATAAAAACATATGAAAGAAAAAAGAAAAAAGGGTTCACGTTCAGCTGAGTCAGTTTTGAAGAACGTGACTGGATAAAATTAAAAGCCGAACTAAAATCAATTAAACCTAATTTGACATATGCAGAGGAACTCTCCAGATGCTTCAAAACCAAGTTCATTATAGTTGTACTCGTACGCAAACTGGTATTGACCCAAGTGTGGCTCTACCGCTGTACTAAGCTCCTGAACTAACAGTTTCTCCACTGCTTTCACTACATTAGAGGTTAGAGAAGGTTTGAAACTCAAGGTCATAAGTGTTTGATGCACATTAAAGAACATTAAAGAATTCAAAACAGCTCAAATTCTAATCAATCTCGTCATATTAGAAATGGTTTTCAATTACAACCCCTAATGAAAAAAAAAGTTGAGAGGTATGGAAAATGAAATTTATATATATATATATACACTCAACAAAAATATAAACGCAACACTTTTGGTTTTGCTCCCATTTTGTATGAGATGAACTCAAAGATCTAAAACTTTTTCCACATACACAATATCACCATTTCTCTCAAATATTGTTCACAAACCAGTCTAAATCTGTGATAGTGAGCACTTCTCCTTTGCTGAGATAATCCATCCCACCTCACAGGTGTGCCATATCAAGATGCTGATTAGACACCATGATTAGTGCACAGGTGTGCCTTAGACTGCCCACAATAAAAGGCCACTCTGAAAGGTGCAGTTTTATCACACAGCACAATGCCACAGATGTCGCAAGATTTGAGGGAGCGTGCAATTGGCATGCTGACAGCAGGAATGTCAACCAGAGCTGTTGCTCGTGTATTGAATGTTCATTTCTCTACCATAAGCCGTCTCCAAAGTCGTTTCAGAGAATTTGGCAGTACATCCAACCAGCCTCACAACCGCAGAGCACGTGTAACCACACCAGCCCAGGACCTCCACATCCAGCATGTTCACCTCCAAGATCGTCTGAGACCAGCCACTCGGACAGCTGCTGAAACAATCGGTTTGCATAACCAAAGAATTTCTGCACAAACTGTCAGAAACCGTCTCAGGGAAGCTCATCTGCATGCTCGTCGTCCTCATCGGGGTCTCGACCTGACTCCAGTTCGTCGTCGTAACTGACTTGAGTGGGCAAATGCTCACATTCGCTGGCGTTTGGCACGTTGGAGAGGTGTTCTCTTCACGGATGATGCGAAGGAGATGTGTTGCACTGCATGAGGCAAATGGTGGTCACACCAGATACTGACTGGTATCCCCCCCCCCCCCCCCAATAAAACAAAACTGCACCTTTCAGAGTGGCCTTTTATTGTGGGCAGTCTAAGGCACACCTGTGCACTAATCATGGTGTCTAATCAGCATCTTGATATGGCACACCTGTGAGGTGGGATGGATTATCTCAGCAAAGGAGAAGTGCTCAATATCACAGATTTAGACTGGTTTGTGAACAATATTTGAGGGAAATGGTGATATTGTGTATGTGGAAAAAGTTTTAGATCTTTGAGTTCATCTCATACAAAATGGGAGCAAAACCAAAAGTGTTGCGTTTATATTTTTGTTGAGTATATATATATATATATATATATATATATATATATATATAGGGTAAGTAATAATTAACAACAGTGACTGGGGCACTTTTGAGAGACTGATATTGAGATTGAGATATAATGCAAAATGTACATCAAATGGGGTTTTCAATATTAAATCCAAATCTCCACAAAATCCACAATCTGGATCAGATCCTGATCAAAGTTTGTCAGGTGATAGTGCCAATCTGCACCTCACTTTCAAATATGAGTGTGACTAGGGCACGTTTGATTAAGATATAATGGAAAATATACATTAAATGAGGTTTTCTTTTATCACCTCGTTTCTGCTTCAAACTGCCTCCAGTCATCTATCTCAGTGACAGATAGCTGAAGCTTTTGTACAACAATCATTTCCACAAATTCAGCATTATTTCATCATAAAAGACAGAGGAAGCGATCAGAGCGCCGCAGTAGCACGTCTGAGTCTGACTCTCTACACCCGAAGCAATCAAAGGGAAAAATGTGATTATAACCATCAGATGACAAAGTAAAACCTCTTAAATCATTCTAAAGTCAGTTTTAAGCAGAAATGAGTCGATAATCGGTGAATCACAGTCTCTACCACCATTCATGGCTAAAGACGCGGACAGCAGGTTTGATCACATTTCTACAACATTCTACCAATTAAGATTTATAAAGTTGAAGTATTATGGTGACAAAAGTGACAATTTTGATCCTGAAAATAAAATGTGATTGGAAAGACAAAACATATTACGGAGAAACGGTATCAGGCTCAAAAACAGCAGCACTGGGGGGGGAAGGACCAAATATATCTTAATTTCTGATGTTTTACAAAAGATATTCCATAGATAGATTTGTATTTTTGAACAGAGTTTTACAATGTTTTGTTTTTTTTTAACTATGTCAACTGTGTTGACGTCCTGATTTTATTCTAACCATAACATTTTCACAGTACTGCGTTTTTCAAGAATTGCCACTAAAAACAGATATGTGGTGGTGACATTTCCACATTTATTTTTATTTGAACTAGTTTGTTGTCCACAGCACTGATTCAGTTTTACTGTGTGAACCTGCTGCAGTTCAAGGGTGATTCTTAGACTACAGGCACTTATGTCCTTTGATCATATTGTATGAAAAACAGAAAAAAGGGGAAATGAAATGAAAGTGTGTTAAGAAATTTGTTCTAGTAGTCTGATGACTTTTTCACCTTTTTTCAACATCATATGCAAATATTGCCGTTTTGTGCTTGTCCCACACCCAGACTTTTGATCTTCAATGATAAAAATGAATGGTAAAAAAACTTTTCTGTTTTAAAATATCTCAAACTATCAGTAAAATAATCAAAACATAATTGGGGTATTCAATGTCATACAACGGTTGTGTTTTTTTTAAACAAAAAATAGTTCCACACTATTGCCGTAATTTCCACCACAACACTGTAATGTCCCTTAACAGTTTGTATGAAAGATTGTTTGGGTAGTTTCTATGGAAATAAACAGTGACAGAGCACATGTATATAGCGCCAAATCACAACAAACAGTTGCCCCAAGGCGCTTTATATTGTAAGGCAATAGTGTGGTGGAAATTACATTTACAAGGCCAATAGTGCCCGTAGTTAAAGAATCACCCTCAAACACCACACAGTCACTGCGGTTTTCATTTTCACTGGACAGCATACTTGGAGAAATGTTCAGCCTCTCACACTCATATTGAATGTAACATCAGATGAACTGAAAAATTAGTTTTGAATACAAATAAAAGAAACAACTGCATCGTCTCTCGTCACTGTGGTGCAGTGAGTGGGTGCTGCTGGACGGAGAGGAGCTCTGTTCAGTTATGGACAAAAGGTTTGCAGAGCGCTCCTGCAGCATGCCACCCACAGCAGCTGTGCAGGTACAGAGGGGATGAAGAGGGACAGTGCTGTCAGCAGCAGGAAACGCAAACTACACCGAAAAGCTTCCGACGATACCAGTCAGGCAGCAGCAGGAGCAAGAGCCCTGTGTGGTAGGGGCACGTTGTCTCAGCTCTTCTGGTGGCATCTGTGTGTGCCGTAGCAGATACCAGTATTTTCTGCACCCACCCCAGCACAATAATGTGTGTCTTAGTTTATTCCTAGTATATCTTGTTTTATTTAATCATTTTTCCATCCTGCAATTTGTACACACAGTATTCGTTTCTCAGTATATTCATTGTATTTTTACTCGTGTTTTTTGCGTGGCGACAGTGGCAATGAAATTTCATTCCACTTTGTATCTTCACAAGGGGTAATGACAGAAACCTTATGACTGGACTAACATTGTTTTTTTCCCCTCAAAATATACTCAGTGATAGCGAGCCAGGTGCAGTCAGTATGTTCAATCAACTGCAGTAGCAGACGAAAGCCGGAAATGCAGCTGCGTTGCCATGGCAATAATTCACATAAAAGATGCATGTGCCCTTTAATATTTGGCAAGATGTACATGTCATCGTTTGCTGTACTGCTCACAAAGACAAATATGAATCGCCTTCTACTGCAACATTTCACAGAAAAACTAGATGTAAGCACATGTCTACATTTAGGCGTATAGACATGGGAAAGAGAATCTGGTACAACAGTGATTTGAACAGTTTTAATATAGCACATTTGTTTAAGGATAGACTGGTTTGATCATTTCAGAAACTGATCAGATTTTCACATGTAGCCATCTCTCCAGAGAACCGACAAACAAGAAACCACGTGGTAGCTCGCAGGGTTGTCAGGTCAAAGCAAATAGCCAGACAGGTTTGAGCTTTAACATGCTGACAAATGTCCTGTTGAATCACGATCCTTAGAGGGTGTTCACTCAGTGAAATTTTAGCAGAGAAACCAATTACAATTTCTGCTCAAAAGCTGGATATTCTAGCCTTGTAAAATGCAAGTCACATTTAGGTTGCATCAGCGTGGCATCGTCATGACGAAGCAGGCGCGGCATGAAAGGGGCTTTAAGTCAAGAGGTCTTTCTGGTTTCTTTGGCATCACACATCTTCAGCCGCTTGCTCCAGTTAATGGTCAGAGGGGGCGGAGCCTAACCAAGCAGTCACAGGGCGTGAGGTTGGTTCACCCCGTCTGTCACAGGGTCACATACAGACAAAAACATCCACACCTGACAATTTAAATTTTCCAGTCCACCGAACCTGCATGTCTTTGGACATGGGAGGAAGCCAGAGCACCTGGAGAAAACCCACAAAGTCCACACAGAAAGGGCAAGTGATCCCAACCTTACTGTGAGGCAACAATGCTAACCACTAATCCACGGTGCTGCCCGGCCTTATATACAAATTCAGCAATTTTTTTTTTTTTTTTTTTTTTTTAAACAGTTGTCCTGTAGCCATTCGTCATCTACTTTCAGGACATTTTAATTTTCTGAGACTGTTTAACTGTCATAACCTTCCCATGTTATAGTAGACTGAATAAACTATCTTCTGCTGCACACCATGTTTAATTTTCTTGACAGGTCGTTGTAGAACTCCTTTTTGAATAATGTCACTTTCCAATGAGCCACATTTTCTTCTTAAGGTCTGAAAGGTCTCTTCTCCCTGCAGACTTATTTGCATTTTTTAGACTTGTCAGTGTTCTAGCATCGCAAACAAAGTGAACAGTACTAAGACCAAAGCAGATGGTCAGCCCAGAGTCTGACCTGCTTCAGGTGTCTTCCTACAATCAAACTATACCAGAGTTTCCCTTTAACAGCATTTCTATGGGGGGGTTGTAGGTTAGCAGTCTCACTGAATAAAACATTCCATCTTTCACCTCATGAAATATTCTTTCCATTGCACGAATGAAGAGGGGAAAAAAATTTGGATAACATAATCCATGTGTGGGGAGCATTCATGGCAGATGTTGATTACACCAGAAACAAGTGACTTGCTTTTGCCCATCATGAGACATTTGTGACACCTTGGTAATGAAACCTTTTTACAGGGCCATCAATTAGGACTCAACCAGCTGTTAATTTGTACTGACCAAGATTGCTTTTAAATCTATTTCAACAGGTCTGTACTTTCCATGCTTTTTGCACTTTTCAGGTATTCAATACTTTCGCCGATCATTTCACATTAATTTGTAGACATCTGTGGTTTTGATTTCTTTGGTTGTTAGACATCTGGTGAAAAATTCATGTCACAGCACCTTTGGATCTCCCACTTACTGAGAAAGCTAGTGACATATCCACTACTTATTTTACCTGCAATATGTCCAGGTAAGAAGGCTCTGTATGAACATGTCAAGACACCTGCACACCACCCCTCAACTACTACCATTCTTGGGAGTCAGACCTTCAATAATTCAAATTGTGACTGCAAACATGAAAACTACATTTAAGATTAATGTTCAAGAAATTAAACTTCCTTTGCAAACAAAGTTCCAATCCAGCATTTAGTAAAGCCAGCCTTCAAACTGTGGCCACCTCAAATATTAATAGGTTCCAATCAAGTACAACCATAAGCTTTAATGGGATGCAAGCATTTAAGCAAAGGCATGTAGTGTCAAGTGTGAGCAGCAAGACATGCCATTTGCATACATTAACCCTCACAAGCCAAAAGCTGACTATTTTCAGAAAGGGTTGATGAATTAAATTGAGTTCAAGTCTACGTCTGCCTGGTGTCAGTAGAACCACTGAAACTTCCACATGTGCTGCATAAAACTTCCAGTTCATGAAGCCATATTCAAATACTGACATTTCAAACAGGTCAGACTGCCAACAGCACTGCCTCCAGCTAATGACATTACATAAGTGCATTGTTATCGCCATCTAGTGGTAAGACACCAATTCAGGCAAAAAAACTTTTATTGAACAAACTTACAAAAACAGTCAATATGACAATGAAACACTAAACTGCAGCAGGAAGGCAACATCTACACTGGAACAGGCTCATTCTGTGAATTAAAAAAAGTTTAAAAATAAATTATGCAGCATTAGAGACACTTCATGACATGAGCATTACAATGTCAATTTTACCGTGTCCACATCTTCAATAAACACTGAGCCCTTTGCAGAAACTTCAAGGTCACTTTCTGTGTCATTGTGTGATCTGTACTCTTCACTCTCTGTCTCTATAGTACTGGGCTGAAAGGTTATTCACATTACACATTACATAAAACATTACATACATTTACATTAAAAAAGGACAAGAGTGGATACAGCAACAGACTCTGCACTCTGAAAATACACCTGCAACTCATCTACACACAAATATCATGGGCAAAGAGTTCAATTTGTCAGTTTTCAGAAAGTGATAATTTTACATTCTGGACTCCTTACATAGTATTAAGCATTTATTTTAATTATAGCCTACAGCTCAAGAAAAACTAAACTCAATATTAAAATTGCTTTTATACATGTGCAAATGTAAAGGAACTAAATAAATTAGGGACATACATGTAATGAAGAAACCTATGTATTTGACAAATCCAGGTGTGTTAATCTGATAACGGTTCAGATAAAGTATATTTGATTTTGCCATTTACTCAGATAGCAATTTTTGTTTTTTTAGGGTGCACGTAAACTGGGCCAGGGAGGATTTGGAGTGCCAGGTCACCTGTAATACAGTCAATGCAGCCTTCTACATTTTAAGAGCACTATGCTTTCTATCTGCCAACAGGCTTTGTGGCGATTAAGATTTTTTCCCATGCAGGATTTTGTACCCTTCCATTGCCAAGACTATTTGTAACCAGTTTTGACCCTGCATTACTGTATTTTGTCAGCCAGCTTCCAAGACCTCAACCCCATAGAGATTCTACAAAGCACTGTCAAGACACCAGACCCAACTAAACCGATAAGACAAGACAAAGGTCGCTATCAGAGGAACCTGGGCTTCTATAAGACCTCAGCAGTGCCACACTATTGATGCAGTAATTCATTCAAAGGGAGAACCAACCAAGTACATTTCTGTATTATAAATCCTATTTTGGATTGATTTTAGAAAGTGAGATTTTTGGAGCTGGAGGCTGTAAATTGACCAACTCACCCACATGGGGCCAATACACTCTGCATGCTGGTCCCAAGCACAGATCAATGAGGGTTGCATCAAAAATGGCATCTGGTCTAAAAAGCCTACAACAATGCAGATGAGAAATCGAACTTCCCCACCGGATCGGTTGAGGCTTGATGAATTAAGGACAGCCACCGGTGCAGTCACCCAACAGGGAGCCGGTGGACACTGGGTGATTGCTGGGCAAAGAAGAGGAGTATATCTCCAGATAGAGGGAAACTAGAAGGGTGAAAGTGAGACTTTGAATGTTGGTAGTATGCCTTGTAAAGGGAGAGCGCTAGAAGGAGAAAACAATGCAGTGGCACAAGAGTGAAGGAAGATGCACACAGGTGGGCTACATTTGTAGGAGCTGCAACCTAAATGAAACTTGAGATAAGGTGGTGGCAGGTCATAGTGTCAGCATCAGATTTTGTAAGATGATTTTAGAGGTGAACAAGAGTTAGAGTCTTGAATCTAAAATGTTACACTTTTCTGAAACATTAAATATTGGCAATATTCTCATTTTTGAAGTGTACCTTTAAACCGTTTTAGCACAAACCTCATAATCTGGATCCTCCTCTGGATTGTCCTTGTCTGGAAGCTCTTGAGTGAGAACCTCCACCCAGGTCTGCTGCTCCTCTTCATCATCATCCAGTTCATCTTGTTTTCTCTTGCTGCCCTTCCCACAGGGTTTGGTGGGAGATGTTCCGACTTCTGTTGTGTGGATAAAAAAGTCAAATTTTAACTTTCAGTCAAGCTTGAAACACCACTCCATGCAGGCAAGGTTCAAACCGCATCACCACACTTGTGACTCAGAAATGTAGATTTACACTGAACTCTAAAGTGCTCTGAAAGTTAAAGACTAAAATGTTGACTATCTGCTCTGGTAATTGGTTAAGATTTGCAGGACTACATTGAGATTATAAATCAACACAATTGAAGAAGCCAGTAAGACTGTTTCATTTTAAAATGCACTACTTTGGCACTGATTCAGCTGCAGTTGCTACTTTCCAGTGATTCATGTTTATCCATCACAACTTTTCTTCTAAAATAAAGCCAAAACCTACTGATCTACATGTGTGAGCCATTGTCCCTGTATGATCAGTCCCTCTTAGTGCCACCAGCAGAGGAGGTGACGATTATACACCCAAGCCAATTACAAAAGCCGGTGTTTTATAAGACTTGGTAAGATTTCACAGACTGAATGTTTGTTGAATAGGATTATTTTAAATATGCACAGTGATGTTTTATGAGATTCAGTCATCTGCGCAAATAAATTAGCTAGTAAGGCCATCCAACAGGACCAACTAGATTTAATCTAATTCAAAATATATTGGGCCGGGGGGGGGGGGGGGGGCAATACATTTACACTGTCAGACAACAGAAAGACTGCCTGATGGGAGCTCTTTGCTCACTAGATTAAAGCTACTGCATAAAGGCCCCCTGACACTTGCACAACTTTGATCCTGTTGTAAATTGTGCGCGGCTTTGTGCAAGTGCGCAAAGAAAATTCTGAAGCGTTCAAAATCTCCATCACGCATTAATTACGTGAACATTACGTAAACGATTCAAAAACACTGCGTACAAGTGATTGCGTCAGCACACCTGCATCAGAGCTTGTCTGAGTGATTATAATGAAATGTTAAATCTATCATAAATATAATTTTACAGCTGTACACAAGAAGCCATTACAATGTAAACATGACAAATAGTTACCTTTTAAGACTGCTCCAAATATGTTCTCCACCTCATTAAGCACATGCAAGAGAAGCTGATTCTGGAAGCAATTAGAGGTGCTTTCAACAGCCAACTCAGACAAAGTGATTAATTCACTACAAAATTTTATATGCACAGAGCCCAGTGCACAACACAAGGCAGCCAATGGAACAAAACACGGCATCCAGCTGGGAACACAGAGGGTGGGATCATCATGACAATGTGCTTGCAAGTGTCAGGGTACCTTAAGAATTTCATGAAGGGAGCTAATTCTATGTTCATCTAATATTTTGGCCCATGTATAACATCAAATGACAAAATAAATAAATAAATCTACATCATATTTAGTTTAAAATGCTCAAGTTGTGGCCCTTAGATTTATAATACAACTTATAAGTATTCTGTTTCGTATAGGCCCTTTGATGTCTGAGAAGGCTCCATCATACAGTGAAAACTGCCCCTTCTAATTCAATTAGATTTTTGTTCTGCAAATCAGACCATAAAATATATGGACAGTGGCAAAATATTAAAACTTTCACATTTGATGTGTTACTCCGCCCACTGACCATGTTACAGCGCAGGGGTCACTAATAGCGCTGTCAGCTGAGTGACAAACTAGTGCAGGAATGACGATGCCGAAATGCGTGGATTTAACTGGATTGATGCATTTAACTCAATGCAGCTGATGAGATGGAGACATCTGTGGGTCTGCTCACAGAATTTCCAGTTTGGCATGAACACGTTGCTACAGCAAGCTTTGATGAGCCGACCCATCACTGAATGAATTACTTACAGAAACATAAGCCGTGCAAACAATGGAACTGGGTTAGAATGAGAATAACCCTGTTGTGTCTGATCATTTGCGGACAGTCATGCTTGATTTTATAGTCGCAAATTGAGTTTTACTGGCACGTTAGCCACCCTTTTAAAGCATAGTCACTGCTTTCTGAGTTTCAGCAGAGTCCTGTCCTCAGCACTGATTTGACTTAAGTTCAGCCCATCAATAATGAAAGCCAGTCTTACAGACTGGACCTGTGTGCCGATTATTAATATTTTTGTAATGCTACTTCTAACTTACTGCATTGTCACATTGGAAGGTTCTGTGAATTACACATGTTGCAAGACATTTCAAGAAGTTCTTTAATTTGACACTTAAAACAGAATTTAATCCAGTGATGCAGTTTCTGTCATCTTGATGGTTTGCTTTTTCTTTCAACATTGAAGTGGGATTGCATTACCTTTAAAAATATAAACCCTTTGCCTTATTCGAACAAAACCTGAACCTGGACTCATTTTTCTTGTCCAACCTGCTCTTAAGGATGAAGCCTGGATGGAAATTTTCTGAATCACTTTTTCCACACATTCCAATTTCATTAAGTGAGGCTGTGTGCTGAAGAATATTGTTAAATTGCTGCGTTGCTTTAATGAACATTTAGTGCTAAAGTTTGTGGTTGACAAATCCTGTGATCATTTGTAGACTAACTTGTTTTCATGTTAATGAGTGAACTCCCTGTTCAGCTTGAAACCCTGTCTGCAGTTTTCTTTGAGCAAACAGAGCTTTTTGGAAACATGAAGCCTTTAAATTATAAAATAAACCATTAATTTCTTAATTTAACTAGCTACAGACAGGTGGAACTCTGGATCACTTAAGGGAAGGACTGATTAGTTTCTTTGTGCCGCCACCCCCCTTCACTCAACTGATGCTTTCAGCCATCTTCTGCAGCTCAGAGAGCTATGCTCTGGCATCACAGAACACTAAAGTTTTTTTTTTTTTTTTTTGTTTTTTTTTAAGTGTGAAGGAAGAACTTTGCAACCACTGAGACACTGCAAAAATAAGCCATTACAGTGGCAGTTGTAAACAGCAGATATCTGTAGAAATACTAAATAGCGGTGAGGACAATCAGTTGACCCCTAACAGAGAAACCTACATGTATGAGTGAAAAAAGCTGATCAGTAGCAAGCAACAAGGATTACCAATATGATAAAATTGTGCATCAAGGCCCAATGTTTTTAAGTACAGTGGAAAGTATTCACAGCACTTCGCTTTTTCCATGTTTTATGTTACAACCTTATTCCAAAACAGAAAAAAAATTTCCCAGCAAAATTCTACAACACCAATAATGTCTTAGATTTTTTTTTAATTTATTAAAAATAAATTAAGAAATCGCATGTACACAAGTATTCACAGGCTTTGCGCAATACTTTGTTGATGCACCCATCTTTGGGCAGTTTGGCCCATTCCTCTTGCAGCACCTCAACCTCCAGGTTGGGGAGCGTCCGTGCACAGTCATTTTCAAATCTCTCCAGAGATGGTCATCGGATTCAGGTCTGGGCTCTGGCTGGGCCACTCAAGGACATTCACAGTTGTCCTGAAGCCACTCTTGCTATCTTGGCTGTGTGCTTAGGGTCATTGTCCTGCTGAAAGATGAACTGTTACCCCAGTCTGACGTCAAGAGTGCTCTGGAGCAGGTTTTCATCCAGGATGTCTGTACATTGCTGCATTTATCGTTCCCTCAATCCTGACAAGTCTCCCAGTTCCTGCTGCTGAAAAACATCCCCACAGCATGATGCTGCCACCACCATGCTTCACTGTAGGGATGGTGCCTGGTTTCCTCTAAACAGGACACCACAGAGTTCAAGCTTTGTCTCAGAATTTTGTTTCTCATTGTCTGAGAGTCTTCCAGGTGCCTTGTCAACTCCAGGTGGGCTACCATGTGCCTTTTACTAAGGAATGGCTTCCATCTGGCCACTCTATAATACAAGCCTGAATGGTGAATTGCTGCAGACATTGTCCTTCTGGAAGGTTCTCTCTCCACAGTGGGACCTTATATGTAGACAGTGTATGTCTTTCCAAATCATGTCCAATCAACTGAATTTATCCCGGGTGGACTCCAATTCTGTCTTTCGGCTGTTCCCGTTAGGGGTCACCACAGCAGATCAATCGTTTCCATCTCGCCCTGTCCTCTGTCACACCAACCACATGCATGTCCTCCCTCAGCACATACAAACAACTATCCTATGCTGTCTAACACTCTCTCCTGCCACCACCTTACAGTCTGATTTCTTTTAGCTTGCACCTCCTATAAAGAATGTAGTCCACCTGTGTGCACCTTCCTCGACTCTTATGTTACCCTGTGCTCCATTTTCTTAAATTAGGTATTCACCATAGCCATTTCCATCCTTTTTGCAAAATCAACCACCATCTTTCCTTCCCCATTCCTATCCTTGATACCATATCTACCCATTACTTCCTCATCACCTCTGTTCCCTTCACCAACATACCCATTGAAGTCCGCTCCTATCACCACTCTCTCATGCTTGGGCACACTCTCCACCACCTCATCTAACACTCCAGAAATCTTTCTCCATCTCACAACCTACCTGTGGGGAATATGCACTGATGATATTCATCATCACCCCTTTAATTTTCAACTTCACACTCATCACCCTGTCAGACACTCGCTTAACCTCCAACACACTTAACACACTCTTCCTTTAAAATGACCCCAACACCATTTCTCTTCCTGTCCTCACCATGGTACAACAACTTGTACCCACTGCCGATGCTCCTGCTCTTGCTTCCCTTCCACTTGGTCTCTTGCACACAGTATGTCTACCCTTATCCTCTCCATCATATCAGCCAGCTCTCTCCCTTTACCAGTCATACTATCAACATTCAAAGTCCCTACTCATTTCCACCCTTCTAGTTTTCTTCTTCTCCCGCTGTTTGTGGAAACATTCTCTTCTTCGTCTTTGCCCAGCAGTAGCCCAATTTCCACTGGCACCCTGTTGGGCAACAGCACCGGTGGCGGACGTTAACCCAGGCTGCGACCGATCCGGTATGGAAATTCGATTCTTAGTCTATATGGTTGGGTTGGCTTGTTTTACGCCAGATGCCCTTCCTGACGCAACCCTCATTTATCCGGGCTTGGGACCGGCACTCAGAATGGACTGGCTGAACACCCCATGTGGCTGAGTTCCAGGTGGACTCCAATTAAGCTGTAGAAACATCTCAAGGATAATCAGTGGAAACAGGAGGCACCTGAGCTCAATTTGAGCTTCATGGCAAAGCCTGTGAATACTTATGTAGATGTGATTCTTTAATTTTTATTTAAAAATAAATGCAAAAGTCTCAAAAAAAAAAGAGTCATTATGGGGTGTGTGTAGAATTTTGATGAGAAAAAAAATTGCATCCATTTTGGAATAAGGTTGCAACATAAAGATATGGAAATGCTGAATCCACTGCATTTACCATTTCCCTTTTAGCCAACTTAAATATACAGCTGTTCATGTGCCTGATGGTTTATTCTCTGCTGCTGTTGTAGCTAGAATTTTTCTAACTTGTGTACAGGGGTGTAGTGTTAAACAGCACAGTGCTAATCTGCACTGCATTGACTGTCATTTTATACTGCATGGAGACCAAATAAAATTCTCTTGAGTCTGTTGCATAGGATGCGTAAAACAAAGTTGTTTACAGAAGAGTAAGATAAACTTTCTATGCTTTGGATACTTTCCCCTGCACTTTGAGGTCGAGGTCTACATTTGAAGCTATCCATCTGTAAATAAGTCACCCATTTCAATATTGAGTGCTGGAGCTGCATTTTACCACTAGAACACCTCACCAAGTCGAACTGATGTGCTAGAGAGAATGTTTGTCATTCTGCACAAATTAAAACAAAGATGAGGAACTTTGCTGTAGGGTTTCCTGAAGACAATACAGAGCTGTTTAATTGTCAGACATGTACACTGGATTAACTTGAATGTCATGTGGGACTTCTGGTTTGGCGAGCATAAGGCAGTCATGCTTTTCTTTAGCTCCCGTGGCTTAGCTATTTGAACAAGACCACCTAATGTATCTTTCAAGCCAAATGTCTTTGGTGATGTTTTGTGTTTTGAACACTAAATCACTAAATATCCCGTCATGCCCCCTAAGTCTGCCAAGTTGAGTGAGAAAACAGCAGAGTTTGAGGCTGCTAGCACTCCTGCTAATGTTAGCTAAGCTAATATTACAGCATTGCTAGCCGAATACAGAACGGCTTTATTGGCAGAGCTAAAACACAGCTTTTCATGATGTGCATAAAAAACTGGATGGACTTCAGAAGGCATCAGATAGCCATGGAGAGTGCCTGGAATCTCTGGAAGAAAATGCGGAAACCCTTCATGAGTGCCTTGCTAAAGTGGAGGATAACTGAGTCACTACGGACTGCTAATGAGAAGTTAAAGGCTAAGCTATCAAATACTGAGTTGAGGAACAAGCAGAGTAATGCCCACTATCACAAGAGGGTATTGAGGGTTCATAACCCTCCAAGTTCTTCTCAGTTGTTGCAAGATGTTTTTGGGAGGGATATTTTCCCTTCTCCTGCACTGGACCATGCACACCATATTTTGGCCCCCAAACCAGCTCCTGGAGGCAGGCCTTGGCCTGTCATTGTCTGCTTCAACTGCTACCAAAACAAAGAGCTGCTGATACAAGAGGCCAGGAGGAGAAGCGATCTGAAGTATATGGACAAACTATTCCGGATTTATGAAGACTACAGCCCTGAGGTGGTTAACCAACAGAGAGAGTACAGGTCAGTAATGTTGGACTTGTACAAGATGGGTCTGAAACCTTCGCTCCAGTACCCAGCGCAGCTACGCATCACTAAAGCTGATGGCGTGTGCCTTACGTTCGGCTCTGGGACTAAGGCAGAAAAGTTTGTGGAAGATTCAAAGGCAGACTTAACTGTTTTGAAGTGGGTGAAGTGTGGGACTATTTTTGATGACAGTGGTATATCATTTCCTATGCTAATCACCTAACATACATATATACACACACACATACATACACAGCCATGTTTCTGGTGTGCTGATGTAAGTATTTGCACATATTCTGAATGATGGGGTTAACTAGTTTAACACTGCTGGTGGTATTTATTTTACCTTGGCATTATGCTGCCTTAAGGAGCTTGAGGCAGGATAGCTAAGGAAGTGTTTCAGTTAGAGGGTAGGTGTGCCATCTGTTCCAACAGCTAGTGTCACCTGGGGGTTCACGTGTTCTACTGTCAACGTTATGCGAAACATTGTGTTTATTTTATTTGATCAGTCAGTCAATATTAGAGATAATGGACACAGCTTTGGTGTGTTTTCCAATTTATTATATTTTTTTTACATGATTGCAATGGCTACTTCGGCTGATTTAGTCACCTGGAATGTTAAAGGCCTGAACCATCCTGTTAAAAGAAAGGTTCTCACTCATTTGAAAAATATGGGTGCTGGTAGCCTTTATTCAAGAAACTCATCTAAAAGATGTAGATAATGCCAGTTTGAAATCTGGTTGGGTGGCAGCTTTTTATTCCACTTTTACAGGGAAGGCTAGAGGTGTTGACATATTGATGAACAAAAGGGTTTTTTACTCATTCAACCCTGGCTGATTCTCACAGCTGTTATGCTATAGTAGCAGGTTCACTTCTCAATCTTAATGTTACATTAGTTGATATATATGCCCCAAATTGTGATGACCAGTCCCCCCCCCCCACACACACACACACCTGGCTTCCTGCCCTGTTTGGATTCCCATTTAGTTATTATGGGAGGTGACTTTAATCTATGCTTGGACCCTAGGATGGATACATCTGTAAAGACTGGATATTCAATTACAAAATCAGCTTCCTATTTACAGGCTTTTCTTTCAACCTATGGCATTTCAGACATCTGGCCTTTTTTTAATATAAACACCCGCAAGACAGTACTTTTTCCCCTCAAATGCTCAAAACTACAGCAGAATAGACTATTTTTACTGATAAATTATGTCATGTTAAGTCGTGTGATTATCAACCTATTGTAGTATCTGACCATGCGCCTCTATTACTGACACTGAACACACCTGGTGTTGAGTCTCCCAGACCTCTGGAGATTTAATTATCTTTTGTTAAGTGACGAGAATTTTACAGAGTTCATTTCTGATCAAATTTCCTTGTTTTTAGAAGTTAACATGACACCAGATGTCACAATTTCATCTGTCTGGGAGGCTCTGAAGGCTTATCTGTGGTCAGGCAATATCCTTCACAGCAAAAAAATGTCTCTCTAAACAAAAAGATTTGGAAAAGCAAATAGATTTAGGGTGTGGAATATGACATGCTTATCTCACGTTCTATAGAATATTGTTAAAAACCAGAGTGACACTTATGAACACAGAGATAAAGCTGGGGAGGCTTTAGCAAGGCAACTGAAATGTGCAAGGGCCAAGCAAACTTAATGGGGTTATGTCCCAGGATGGAGGGACTGTTACGGAGCAGCAGGGGCTAAATGATGCTTTCCAGCACTATTATAGTTTGTATAACTCTGAAAATGCCAGTGATCTTAATCTTCTGATTTCTTTAGAGACAGATTCTAATATTGTCTCCAGATGAGAGCTCTGCCTTGGATGCACCCTTACAACAGCAGGAAATCATGGCAGCAATAAAATCATTACAACCTTGCCACTCACCAGGCCCCGATGGTCTTCCCAGTGTTATGCCACATTCGCTGAAAAATTCACCCCCGTTTTAAGTACATTATATACAGACTCTTACCAGAGGTGTTCTTCCCAATAGTTTAAATCGAGCCTGTAGAATACTACTCCCAAAAAAGGACAAAAAAAAAAACCCTAGAGTGCGGGTCCTATAGGCCAATCTCACTAATACAAACTATGAAATATTAGCAAATGTTAGCCAACCGACTGGAAAGAATTTTGCCTAACATTTCCTCTGATCAGACTCTTTAGTATTCGCTATCTTTTTAATATAATGTACACCCCCAGCCAAGCAGACTGAGTGCCTTCTTTTCATGGACGCGGAAAGGGCATTCGATAGAATAGAGTGGGACTACTTGTTTGAGGCTCTGCGTAGGTTTGGGGTTGGAGATATTCTATCCTGAGTGAAACTACTTCACGCCTGCCCCTCAGCTATGGTGCTCACCAATAGTAATTATTCAGCCATTCCATCTACATTGTGGACCCCGACAGGGCTGTCCCCTCAGCCCCCTCCTTTTTGTATTAGCTATTGAGCAGTTGGCAATAGCTATAAGAGGCAACCACTCTATAAATGGCATTGAACATAAACTCTATGCCGATCTCCTGTTTGCATAAGGGCAGAGGTAGCCATTCCCTCCATTCTGGAACTTGGATGGATATGAGATTTATTGTCATTACACGAGTACAACAACGAGATTACATCCACACTCCAATTACCACAGACAAGATACAGTAATTAATCCACAATTATTTAATCCAATAATGGCACACATCAAAATTAAAGACAACACATTTGACATTGTTTATGTGCACTAAACTTCAAAACAGTCCGTTATCCAAATTGAGGCAATGAGTGTGGGGGGGCCACAGCAATATTTGGTCACGCGGCTGCCAGCTTGGGGGGGGAACAGGGAGCTACAGCAGCTAAAGCTGCGCTGCACCATGGAGGGGGAAGGGAGTGGCATCGGAGCATGCGTATCAGTCTCTATCCATGTGTGAGTGGCAAATGAGTTAAGTTTGTCAGTTTGTCCATGTGTGCTGGCGTTGCAGGTAAGAAAGAAGGCAGCCGAATGGTTCACCAAGGCCATAGAAATTCTTCTGGAGGAAAACGGGGCGTTTTGTCCTTCAGAGGCTGATAAGCCTGCCATGTTTATGGTTGAGCAGTGAAAACACCAACTTGTGAAAGCTGTAAATTGACAGAGGCCACTTTGATCCATATGTTTTGGTTTTGTCCCAAGATACAGCAGTTTTGGGGAGGCGTTTTCTTGCATATTTCAGGTAAGAAAATAACCCAGTCCACTTTTACTTTTATTTGGGGTTAACACTGATGGTTTGGTGTTACCGACTTGACTGTTATGACAGGTCTTATTCTGTATTGATGTGAAATCAATTTTCTCTGACAGTGAACAGGGGTGTTTTTGTTGGGTGGGTTTCCGCCCCCCCCCCCCCCCCCCCCTATTTTTGTATTGCATTTTGAAAATTAATAAATATATTAAACTGTAACTTCAATGTCATTAAAGTGTGACCTGTGCAAGCATATTATCCAATTACCGTGTTGCCTGTGGGGATCCATGGGCTTTAGTTTGGGTAGCATTTATAAAATAGGTAGCTGACATTTTTCAAAGGTGGTAATAAAATGTCCAAAGTTTCTATCATGATTTGGAATGGTGTGCAAGTCCACAGTGCAATTACCATTGTTCACTGTTATGTAATGTCCAATTTCTCCAAAACTATTCATCCCATCAATGTTTCATTTTGGTGCCATTCATCCTCAACCCAAAGACCTAAACATACCAGACAGGAAATGTCAGCTCTCCCCCAGTTTCTCCATGATCAAAGCCATACATGTACACATACAGAGGCCACTTGGCTATTAATATATAGATCAAGTATAGAGTGCAAGTACTGGATCAGAACTCAGATACTCAAGTATAATGGGAGGGGAGCAGCAACTTGACTGAGACTTTGTACAACCCCTGGCAAGAATTATGGAATCACCGGCCTCAGAGGATGTTCATTCAGTTTAATTTTGTAGAAAAAAGCAGATCACAGACATGACAAAACTAAAGTCATTTCAAATGGCAACTTTCTGGCTTTAAGAAACACTAAGAAATCAGGAAAAAAATGTGGCAGTCAGTAATGGTTACTTTTAGTCCAAGCAGAGGGAAAAAATATGGACTCACTCAATTCTGAGGAAAAAATTATGGAATCACCCTGTAAATTTTCATCCCCAAAACTAACACCTGCATCAAATCAGATCTGCTCGTTAGTCTGCATCTAAAAAGCTGTGATCACACCTTGGAGAGCTGTTGCACCAAGTGGACTGACATGAATCATGGCTCCAACACAAGAGATGTCAATTGAAACAAAGGAGAGGATTATCAAACTCTTAAGAGGATAAATCACGCAATGCTGCAAAAGATGTTGGTTGTTCACTGCTATGTCTAAACTCTGGACCAAATACAAACATGGGAAAGTTGTTAAAGGCAAACATACTGGTAGACCAAGGAAGACAAAGCGTCAAGACAGAAAACTTAAAGCAATGTCAAAAATCGAAAATGCAAAACAAATGAGGAACGAATGGGAGGAAACTGGAGTCAACGTCTGTGACCGAACTGTAAGAAACTGCTTAAAGGAAATGGGATTTACATACATAACAGCTAAACGAAAGCCATCATTAACACCTAAACAGGAAAAAAAAACAAGGTTACAATGGGCTAAGGAAAAGCAATCGTGGACTGTGGATGACTGGATGAAAGTCATTCAGTGATGAATCTCGAATCTGCATTGGGCAAGGTGATGATGCTGGAACTTGTTTGGTGCCGTTCCAATGAGATTTATAAAGATGACTGCCTGAAGAGAACATGTAAATTTCCAGTCATTGATGATATGGGGCTGCATGTCAGGTAAAGGCACTAGCGAGATGGCTGTCATTACATCATCAATAAATGCACAAGTTTACGTTGATATTTTGGACACTTTTCTTATCCCATCAATTGAAAGGATGTTTGGGGATGATGAAATCATTTTTTCAAGATGATAATGCATCTTGACAGAGCAAAAACTGAAAACATTCCTTGCAAAAAGACACATAGGGTCAATGTCATGGCCTGCAAATAGTCCAGATCTTATTCCAATTGAAAATCTTTGGTGGAAGTTGAGGAAAATGGTCCATGACAAGGCTCCAACCTGCAAAGCTGATCTGCCAACAGCAATCAGAGAAAGTCGGAGCCAGACTGATGAAGAGTACTGTTTCACTCATTAAGTCCATGCCTCAGAGACTGCAAGCTGTTATAAAAGCCAGAGGTGGTGCAACAAAATACTAGTGATGTGTTAGAGCATTCTTTTGTTTTTCATGATTCCATAATTTTTTCCTCAGAATTGAGTGATTCCATATTTTTTTTCCCTCTGCTTGGTCTAAAAAAGTAACCATTACTGACTGCCACAATTTTTTTTTCCTGATTTTTTAGTGTTTCTTAAAGCCAGAAAGTTGCCATTTCAAATGACTTTAGTTTTGTGTCATGTCTGTGATCTGCTTTTTTTTCTACAAAATTAAACAACTGAATGTACATCCTCCGAGGCCTGTGATTCCATAATTTTTGCCAGGGGTTGTAGTTCAAAGACACCACTGACGGTGCTGCATCCACCACACCAAAGCATACCTTTGGTCCCTGATAGCAGCCAGACAATCCACCCACTATCTGCCACAGCCAGGAGAAACTTAACCCCTTGACCTTCCCCAGTCACAGGCATCCTCAAAACTGCAACACCTATATGCAGGATCATGCACCACATATTCATTCCTTATTTTAGTCTCCAAGTGGCCATTTATTTGATACAGAACCATTCCAGCAATCCATGCAGATCCTCTTTAGAGTCCTAGTAGTCCATGGGCCAAGCAGGTTTTCAGTACCACTTAAGGGAAGGAAAAAAAATAAAATAAATAATGATACTTAGAATTAAGTCTCAGTGCATCATGGCCTACACAAAAATGTATAATAGCCATCCCAGGGTGGTAGCTGTAGCCAGATAGGGATCCATGAAGAATTACAGACAAACTTTAAAAATGCTCCAATCATGTTCAAAACTATATCACATTACTTGTCTGTTCATAACGATTCCAAAAAAAAGTATAGTTTTGACCATCTATGACGGAATGTTCTGGAGTTACGGAGTCAAAACAGCAAAAATGGTGACAAAGGTCAATTTCAGTTTGTACAGGGGTCAAATATTAAAGCTGCTCCAATTTCAGTAAAAAATTCTGCAAATTATTGTTTGGGTTAATAGGGTTCTAAAAAGGAATAGTTTGCACCATCTGTCATGCTTAGTTATGTTACATGTCAGAATTCAATGGATGTTGACCTTGTTTGACCTTTACTTTGGAGACAAAGCATTCAACACAGTCAAAATTATTCCATTTATTGGTTCTTTTATTTCAACCAATAATTTGCATTATTTTTTGCTTTAACTGGAGCAACTTTAACTTTTGACCCCTGTATAAACTGAAATTGATCTTTGTCACCATTTTTGCTGTTTTTACCCCATAACATTTAATCATAGATAGTCCAAACTATACCTTTTTGGAAATGTTATGTTCAGACATAATGTGATACAGATTTCAACATGACTGGAGCATTTTTAAAGTTTGACCTCTGTACGAGGTCTGTGAGAAAAGTATCCAACCTTTTAATTTTTTTCAAAAACCATATGGATTTGAATCATGTGTGATTGCATCAGCCAAGCTTGAACCTTCGTGCGCATGCGTGAGTTTTTTCACGCCTCTCGGTTGCGTCATTCGCCTGTGAGCAGGCTTTGTGTGAGCACTGGTCCACCCCTCTCGTCGTTTTTTTATTGCGAATAAATGTCTGAATGATTTGGAGCTTTTCTGCATCAATTTTTTTCCAGAAACTGAGAGACCTCCAGGAAGACACCATTCGGAAAATTAATATGGCTTTCAGTGATGATTTTGTGGGGATTACACAGATTAAGGAGTGTTACTGCCGCTTTAAGGACGGCCCACAGCGTCAGAGCGCGCCGCGCTCCGAGCGCCGATTGACAGGCTCAAACCCCGCTGAAACAACCAGATCATTTCCAACGTGAAGGCTTTGTTGATCCGGGACATGTGACTTTCACAAAAAGGCAGAAGGCATGGACATCAGCACTTTTTCGGCACATTCCACTGTTACAGGAGTTTTTTTTCATGGAAAGAAAAGTGGAGGGACGCGGCACAAAACCACCTCTGTGTTGGTCTCAGGACGGCTTTCAGGTGGATTTCAGACAGCTGTCGGCTGCTTTTCAGTCGTGTGATTATCCGAGAAATTGAGCATGAGCTGGACATGCCCCAACATGTTCTGTGAGGCTTCATCACGGCGTTGCTTTGCACCATGCGGCTCTACCGCATGGCAGTAACACTCCTTAATCTGTAATACCCACAAAATCGTCCCTGAAAGCCATAATTTTCTGAACGTGTCCACCTGGGGGTCTCAGTTTCTGGAAAAAAACTGATGCAGCAAAGCTCCAAATTGTTCAGACATTTACTCGCAATAAAAACGACGAGAGGGGTGGACCACTGCTCACACAAAGCCTGCTCACAGGCGAATGACAACCGACAGGCGTGAAAAAACTCACATGCGGACGAAGGTTCAAGCTTGGCTGATGCAATCACACGTGATTCAAATCCATATGGTTTTTGATAAAAATAAAAAGGTCGGATACTTTTCTCACAGACCTTGTAATCCTTCATTGATCCCTACCTGGCTACAGCTACCACCCTGGGCTGGCTATCATACAACGAGGCTGGATTCCAAGTGTCTTTTTCCTCCTTAAATGGTACCAATTATGTCAAAATTCATGACAGGCTCATGGACTACAGCACCAAATACAGCCAGCAGTTACCTTCAATCACTGGTTAGTGTCAGTCTCCCTACAGCAAACACAAGGACCCTAAAGCCTGGGTCCCACCGAATAAGGATGAAGAAGGAGTTTTCTTTGCTACGAGAGGGTTTCTTCAACTATCGTGGGAGTTTCATGGCTCAGAGGCATTATCTTCAGTTAACAAGGCTCTTCTGAGCGTGGCGCCAATTTCAAGAAGTTCAAAACAAGCAACTGTGGTGTAGTTTGTGTACGAGTTAGTGCGACGGCTTAGAGGCATTTGCGTGGTGCTTATGAGTCTGCTAAAAGCCCATTACCGTGCGCCTGGTAGTTACACAGCCCTGAGAGGCTATTTTTGGAGCGGCTCTCCTCTTGCGCACACAATTCCACCTGCTCTGTGCGCTGGACTCTAAAATGATTATTTTGTAGCGGATTAATCATTTTCTGCCAAACCTTGGATGCTGAAGACACCTCTAATCACTTCTGGAATAACAGGACTATTTCTTCTGGACGCTTTTTTCCTCTTTCCTGCTCCATGTGGAACAGCTTAAGGTAACTATTTTTAATGTTTTATAGCTTGATAAAACAGTTCCTAGTTGGATAAGTATGTTGATTTAATATCTTGTTAATGGATCACATGAGCTCCGCTGTGTGCGCGCACTGACGCAATGACTCATCACGCTTCAAACAAACATTTAGGCAGAACGCCAGGTCACAAAAGTAATTTTTCAGCCAACAGTGGACGAACACAAAGTTAAAATTTGGGTGACTGTGTGAAAGTGGATGTGTAGCCACGGAAGAAATAACTCCAGTGAAGCCGCTAAAAGCAGAGCAGAAGTTGTGCAGCAACACAGAAGGAAAGCGCGCAAAAGACCGATTTTGAAGACATAATACAAAGTTAAAAGTTGTATCACGGTGACTTGTAAGCTGCGGAAGAATTTTTTTTTTTTTGGAAAATGATCCACAGGTATGTAATTAAAGCAGCCACCTCATTATGTATGCAGAACAGCACCGTGCGCAAAAGAGCACTTTTGCAGAAATAAACGGACAAACACAAAGTTAAAAGTGGAATCACGGTGTAAAAATGACTTTAAAGCCAGGGGACACAAAGCCAGCAAGCCACAGATGGAAAGGAAGCCACTTAGAAAGAGCACAGAGGCAGCAGTCTATGAAAGGACAACAGCAGCGTGCACGTAAAAGAGCAATTTTGCAGAAATAAATGGACAAACAAAGTTGTGTGTTTAAAGCCGCAGAAGAAAAGCCAGCGAGCCGCGGAGCCAGCTGGTTCAGTTCTAGCTGGTCTGGTGCATTACAGGTGGACAGCAGCCTGGCGCACAGCCGCGGAACTGTGCTGGAGTGTCTATTTTTAGACTGCATTTAAAAAAAAAAAAGGACATCTTTAAATGCTGCTGTGAATTGAAAACCCACACTTTAAAGGGACCAGGTGTGGGAGGGCTGGAGGTTTGGACCAAACCCATGCCTAAATGTGTGCCAACATGGCGTTATCATGGTGCTATCATGGCACTACGTGGCTTAGTGTGACTGATGCAAGCCATTCGAGGCTCTAATGACCGGTCGGTCGTGGCTCACTAGAGGCTGCTACATGGCACATGCAGGGTACAGAGAGGCACCTTCATAGCGGATACGTGAAAGATGACAACGTGGGTCATTCTTCAAATAATCGCTGACACGCCCTCGCGTGGCTCCTTCTTCCTTCATTATTTGGTGGGATCCAGGCTTAAAGCAACAAGTGACAGCAGCAAAGCAATGACTTGGCCATTCACTTTCAGAGTGTGTTTTGCAGTAGCAAGAGGCAGCCTGTCTGCCACCAGCAAGGCAGGGCCAAAATACACACAAGTCTGTTTTAGCAAATACTGACCAAAGCAACAGTGTCTGAATAGGTAGTGCGACATCTACTGGTTGTAGAGGAGGTTTTTTTTTTTAAATCCAAGTCTGACGAATACGCTCCAAAACAGCTGTGTTTCTATAAGATTCTGTTTCTCATTCCTGTAAAAGTTAGCAAGAAATAAGTACTTTCATATAAAAATGCCATTTTTGTAACCAGATAATCTCTTACTAGACACCTCTGGATCTCAAAGGCTGAGAATGTCTCAACCACTGCCACATCAACTACATACAGATACACTTCTGATGGCCAGGAAGTTACTGAAAGCATGAATCTTTGTATTGATCCAGGAGAATCAACCCAAACCCTCAGCAGAAACCAAATATTGAATGGTCAGTTTTTGTTTTGTTTTTTTTAATTAAAGCCAGAAAGATATATAGAAACTAATTAGACTGCAACAGTTCATCTGCTTTTGTGCGTCGTCAAATGATACTTTCAGACCATTATTTAATTTGATCCGTTTCAAAGCTCAGTGTTGTAGCTCACATTTTAATGCTTTGCATAAGCAAAAAAAAAAAAACTTATGGCATGCATGTTTTTTAAAGCACATTTTTAAGTAAAAGGTCACGTTTTGGTGTCCAACATTACAAACTGATGACCTTTCATACAGGCTGCAGTTGTAGTTTACCTTCAGCTTTTGCTGTGTACACGTCTCTGCAGCAGCACGCAGAAAGACCTTTTGTCAGTTGCCGGAGTCATTGTGCAACATTCTGCAATTGTTACCTCAGGCTGAAATACGGGCCATCAGGTATTGCGTCTGTCCGTTTGTGCTCAGCATTAAGTCCAGTCCTATTACAGCCAGAGTCTTCAAATTCACAGGGAACATTCTTGAGCAAGTTCAAAGAGGGCTAACCTTGAACTATTTTAAGAGGTCAAAAGGTCACATTGTTTATGCTCATAAGGCTGAGGGTATTTTAGCATTGCGTTATACGTTTTTTTGTAGTTACATGTATACTCGTTTGAAACGTGCCAGGCCAACATTTTATCTCTGGAGCCTGAATAGCAAACAGGATTTTATCATAAGTCACATGCAGCTTTAAAGCAGTAAATCTTTACCTGCAATGATATTTCCGCAAGTTTCATTCACATACATTCAGCTTCCTTTGACCAACTGTTCAGCATACAAGTGATGGTGGGCATTATTCTGTCCTCTCACCTGGAGACAGGGTGCGGCCGATACTGCTGGACACCGGGTAACCCAGCGTGCTCTGTGCCCAGCGGGGCAGCACAGACAGCAGTAGCCGGGTCACCGGGTGCAGCCGCTTCCGGCCGCTGAGGCTCTGACGAGCAGGAGACGAGACGCTGGCAGCATCTGGAGCAGTCTCTTTCTGTGTCCGGAAACCCAAGAGCCACAGGAAGCCTTGGAAAGCACGACCCTGTGGGAGAGTGGGATGTTGGGGGTCACACACAGACATACCCCGAGGTAAAAGCTGCGTCACTGCACATTTGTGAGCCAATTTGCCATCTTGAACAGCTGTAGGTACCACCACACAGCCGTTTCTGTCACAACAAGTACTTTTAAAAAGGCTGTGGATACCGTTACAGTGTGTTGGTAGGTTTGTTGTTATTATGGTGGTGACATGATACCCTAACCCTCACAGCCCTAATCTTACAGAGATACATGAACCAAAAAAAAAAATGCATGTTGATATGAAGGGAGTTGGGGGGGAGCTTTGGTCAGATTTGAACCAGTCTCCCCTATGACAGTCAGGGATACTTACAAGGAGCTAGCAAGACACACACACACAGTCAGAATAATAATTACAGCAGCTGCAATAAGAACAGTGCCAAGACTTTGCATTACAGCTGGTGGAACCACTTCATTTTTAAAACCGTTATGTAATAATACCAACCTTAGATCAGTTATTTCCCACCAAACTGACTTACAAAAACAGAATTTTCCATAAATCTTAAAGTATGGTCAGACCTTAAATTCCCAACTTACTACATATTTAAACGAGTTATGTTGACTTTGTATACTTGCTTAACCCATACAAATGTGAAAACAGGGAGGCTCCATTGGTCTGAACATCTATAGTATTTGATGATACAACCCCAACTGGTTTTAAAGTTCACGAATTAAAGTAATACTTTTAAGTAGCTAACAAACCAGATCCAGTCCAATTTACAAAAATATAAACAGGATTCTGTTGACATACACCATTAAACGCATTTAACTGTCCCGTTGTCTATAAATCTGTTGAATTTAAAAAACAAATATAAACAACTTCAACATGTTCTCATTCATACTAGGACGAGTTTCCCAAGAAAGCATTTTTGAGTTTAATTAGCCTTTATACAAACACGTATATTGAAGCAAATAAGAAAAGACCACTGACCACTGGTGTGCCCCAGGGCAGTATCCTTGGACTGCTTTTGTTCTGTTTGTACATGCTTCCACTGAGTTCAGTCATCACTAAATACAATCTTCTGTTTCATTTTTATGCTGATGACCTTCAGATTTATATGCCAGTTGTGCCTAATAATACAAGTGCTTTGGACTCCATACATAACTCTTAAGGATATTAAGGACTGGCTCAGAATTTTCTGCACCTTAATGAAGCCAAAACAGAGTATTCTGTTTGGTGTGCTGTTTGAGAAACAAATTGACAGTGTGGTAAGAGCCAGTTTTTTCCAGAGATTCTTGGCAAAAGTCAAACCCTTTCTAAGCCAAAAAGACCTTGAAAAGGCTATGCATGCTTTTATCAGCTCCCGGATTAACTATTGCAATGCACTCTATGTTGGTATCACTCTAGGCTCCCTAAACCGACTCCAACTGGTCCAGAATGCTGCTGCTCGCCTGTTAACCAATACCAGGAAGCACAGCCACATCACTCCTGTACTTCATTCCATGCACTGGCTTCCAGTCCATTTTAGAGTTGATTTTAAACTGTTAATGTTTGTTTTTAAAGCTGTAAATGGCATTGCACCTTTTTATTTATGTGATCTGTTAAAAACACACAACCCTGTCAGAGCACTTTGGTCTGCTGACCAAAACTTTCTGGAAGTTCCCAGGTCTAGGTTCAAACAATGGGGTGACCGTTCTTTTGCAGTAGCAGGTCCTAAGTTGTGGAATACCTCCTGAACTGCTAAAAGCTAAGTTAAAAACGTACTTGTTCAGGGCAGCTTTTTGCACATAATTGCTTTGACACTTGTCTATTTTTATTGTATTTGGATGCTCTTATGCTTTCATGTGTGTTTTTCGTACTGTTCTTTTTTATTTGATCTTTAGTTGGTGCTATTGGAAAGCACTTTGGTTCAGTGAAAACTGCTGTAAAGTGCTATAGAAATAAAACTTGATTGATTGGTTGATTGAAGTCCACGAAAACTCCACTAAGAGTTTGCCGAAGCTGTGACTCACCGCCATCCTGAGCGGCCAAAACTCAAACAGGTGACGAAGCGCGGAGCGAAAAACGCCTTCCCTCTCCACCACTCCGTCCTGCCACTTCAAAACAACAAAAACACACAGAAACACGTTGTTGAAGGCCGCTGTCAGAGCTCCGGACTGCTCCCTGTCGGCGCGCTGGTTCACCCTCACCTGGCCGGTTTGGTCTGTCTCGCGCTCCGTGACGTCACTGGCGTGTTGGTCCGTCTCGTGCTCCGTGACGTAGCTGACGCTGTGTTCGGTGCTCATGCTGCCGCGTGTTGCAGACGGACTAAATAACAGGATTACGATCGTCTCGGTTCCGAATCTCGGAGGTTAAATGTACTCGACTTTTCACCCTGTAGCCAATCAGCGGCGAGAGACGCACCTGGCGTGATGCACACGAGCCAATGAACGAAGACCACTAATTAAGCCGCGAGGCGGGCTCCGCTGGACAGCTTGAGACTGTTCGGTTACAACGGCAAGAGACGATGATGTAAATGGAAAAAGTAGAGAAGAAGAAGAAAAAAGCAGACGGAGCAGAAAGGGTGGAGTGGTCGTGGGTGGGCACGAGACACCAAACGCAGGAACACCCACGTGGGACTGTATTAATATGAATAAATTCAGAGGACGTTTGACAAATAAATAAATAAAATAGTATTACTAGCTGTATTGACGCAAGCAGATTTGTGGGGAAACTTGGAGTAAGCGGAACACCTGTCCCTTACATCTCTGACACAGTCAAGTTAATCCATTCTCTTTAACTCACTGTCACTGTAATATATGGTTCTGTGTGTCCTTAACATTTGATCACTGTCCAAAACTGACCCATTTTCTTAAACGTACAACCCTTCCGCTATGTTTAACCAATGCTCCAAGCTGTTTCAGAGCTGTATCTGACCTTTAAAATTAAAGGTCATGTGACCGATGGATTTGTGTTTTGGAGCAACCAGGTTAGGGCTGAGTATGGTTCAAAAAGTTTTCAATACCTCCACCAGTGCTGATACCTTCAGTATCAGTACCTGAATGATACTTTTTTTTCAATCTATTGCAAGAAAAAGAAAATTACATTGCAATGTTTTGTTTTCCACTTCACTGCACATTCAGAGGTGTTTCTTAACATAAAACAACATAAATTACCTGTTTCAGCACCTTGGCTGTTTTCCAGTCAACATATATGTGTATATTAAAAGCCAAGTGGTGTCTTGTGTGTGTGCGTGCGTATGACTTCAATCACAGAGAAACTAGGGAGAGCTGACATTTGCCGTTTGGTATGTTTATGTATTTGAGGTCAAGGATGAACACCACCAAAACAGACCATTGATAGGACAAATATTTTTGGAGAAATTGGGGACATAAGGTAGCAACATTTTAATATAACCTTTATTTAACCAGGTTAGTCCCATCAAGATCAAGATCTCTTTTGCAAGGGAGACCTGGACAGTTATAAAGTTTCTAATCCACCTCACCTGCATGACTTTAAGTCTGGGAGGAAACCCACACAACCACGGGGAGAACATGCAAACCACGCAGAAAGCCCACAGGTGGGAATCAACCCATAACCTTCTTGCTGTGAGGCAACAGTGCAAACCACTAAGCCACCGTGCTGCCAAAGATCAGGTTCTACCAAGATTTGAACTTGGATTGCTAGATTCAGAGTCCAGAGTGCTAACCATTCCACCATGGAACCCCAACAAAGCACAATACACTGACACTACAGACACTGAACCACAGGCACTGATAATTCAATTCTGGACTCACAAGCCATTCCAGCAGGGGGCAGTAAATTATCTATATATATTAAAAGCTAATTGGCCTCTGTGTATGCTTGGGTTGCACAGTATGCAAATGTGAAATATTTCCCATTTTTTTTACATCATTCTCATGGCTCCCTATAAAGTGGAGAACTGCAGTCTGACCATTGTGACCAAATGAAAATCGGATGATCATTGTTCCCCTTTTCCTACACCTCGATCATGTCAGCAATGTTGGGAAAGTGTAGTGACACGGACCCACAACAGGGGGCATAAATGAACGGACAATAGAAGGAGTCAAATTATAACACTTAACTGTTGTGAATGACACAACCAAACACAGCAGATTACAGAATGTGCAAAAGTCAATCAATAAGGTGTCGTGTGGGCAGGCTCGACGATAGGAGACGCCCGTCTGGAAACAAACCGGAACCACACGATTTCCACTGCCACCGAACCCGAGGAATACTGGAGCCGCCAAGTCCCGAAGTCCCCAGGTGGCCACCGTCACGGCGTGTCGGATCTGGTACTGCTGGCAGAAAGCAAAGAGAGTTAAGGGTGGGTGTGTGAACACCCAGTAACAATCCTGGTGGGAATTCCACCTCCACCTCTCACTCAATACGTTGCAGCGATCCCTCAGAGGAAAAAGAGCGCCGTCTTGCACAGCCTCCACAAAAAGGACCGGTACTCCTGCAAACACTCACAATAAATTGTTTACAAAATACCACAAAAAGGCTGAGGATATTACCTCTGGTAGAAGATGATATCTCGGCAGTGTGGTGGAGGTGTCTTCCTGCTTTTATTCCAGATGTGGATCGGATGATTAGTGACAGCTGTCACGGATGATGGGTGACAGCTGTCACCACGGCTTGTTCCTGAGGTGGCAGCGCCCTCTCGTGCCTGAAGCCCGCACTTCAGGCAGGGCGCCCTCTGGTGGTGGGCCAGCAGTACCTCCTCTTCTGCCGGCCCACACAACAAGCAATCTTGGTACCTTGATTTTTAATGACATATTTTAAACATGCTTAGAAATATACAAATGAACTGATTTGTATGAGTGTATTTACCAAAATGTGAAAGGTCAGTTGAACAGTAGCATGATCGAGTGGAACAGAGAAGAGATTTGTTACAAGAAAAGTGGTCAGATCTAGTCTGAAGACTGTCATGTGCCTTCTGACAACATGTGATGCATTTCTTTCAGGTAGCAGTACGATGGTGATACTGCTCCTGCTGGCGTCTCCTTAGCATATGAAGAGGTTTCTGAGAGGCCCACATCATTAGGGTCCCATTCTTTCAAAATGCCCAAACTGGTGTTTCCATCTCCCGCTGTTGTCAGATTTACATATCCGTTGATGCAGAGCACAAAGTGGAATCGTAAAGTATAAAAAGGTTCCAGTCAGCTTTCATCTCACAAATTTTCTGTCGACTTTAATCAAGGCGCGTGGAAGACCTTCAACAATGGAGAAGAACACAGTCACACGTATTCAGCATGGGAATGTGCTGCGTTGGGACCAGATCTGTTCCTCCAGATGATCTCTCAGCAGCACACAAGCACCGCAGCGTCGGAGGAATCAGCACAAAGTCTGTGGGGTGTTCAGTGGAGTCAGACACCCAGACAAGCCGGGACAACATCTTAACAAATGTTCTGACGCCTGATCGCATCCCAGAGTTTACTATTCCTAAGTTGACTGTCCAGACAGGCTTAAGATATCTGAAGGCAAAAGAGTCAGAAGAAAGTTTTGGGGGTTCCGGGACCAAGTGGGGATCATGTGGGGATCATCTGTTTCGCTGCCTTACACCAAGCTGACATCATCATCCTCAGTCACCAACCCTGTTCTGTCCACTCGTAAAGCTGAGCGGAGCAGCTCTGACCCCTTATCCCAGAAGAGGTGTTTGCTTCAAAGGGAGGGTTCCTCCCCCCTTTTTCACGGTGAGTTCCAGCCCGGCCTGGACCCCGCCAGCGAAGTCGCTTTCTCCCTACCCCACCTCAACAAAGTCACCACACCGTACGGCTTCATCACCTTGAGCCAGAGCCCCCAGATGGTCAGCGAGGAGGCTCTGCTCCGCCAAGCCGGGCTGCACTGTGTCAGCAAGGACAGAGAGGCCTCGTGTCCTCTGAGCAGAACTCCAGGAACAAGGACCGAAGACATCAAAGCCGACTCCTCTCGTCTGTCTGCAGCAGGTCCATCCAACGATTCAAAGACCAAAGGAAGGAGGCCAGCTTCCTCCACCTCCTCCAAGTCTCTATCTTTTAACCAAAGACAAACCTCAGACGGTGACGTTAAACGGCAGCTCTGTGCGATTATGAGGAAACACTTCACCTCCCACAGTTAGAAACCAAAACGTGACTCTCGACTCTTACAGACTGACTCCTGGAAGCTCACAGCACAGAAATATGAACAAAGACTGACACTGAACATGTGTTCATGTGACCTGCTGCTCAGTCAGATTGTGTTTGTTTGGGGGTGGGGGGGCATCTTTCAAGTTAAACTTCTGTTTGTCGTATTTTCAAACACAATTGGTGTTGCAGTTGTAAGATGATGAATTAGTCAATAAATTCCTGTCTGTTTTCTTTAGATTCAGTTCATGTGCCTAATACTTAAAAAAAAATTAAACTGCTAAATTGGTTATATGCTTGTAAATAAAATGTGAGCACATTTCACCTTTTAAAAAGAAAGTTTTTCATGTCATAAAATGACATCATTTCTTTTAATTGGTCTTCTGCACTTTCTAAAATAAAATAAAATTACACAACAAATTAGAACATATATAAAAAAAATCCTCTACTGAATTTGATCAAAAGCACCTCTGGAAGTAGTTTGACGTTGTTTCAGTGGTTTTCTTTGGAAACTAAGCAGACATGCATGTTGGGAAAGTGTAGGTACACGGACCCACAACAGGGGGCGCAAATGAACGGACAATGGAGGAAGTCAAATAACAACACTTTACTGTTGTGAATGGACACAACAAACACAACAGATTACAACAATAGACAACAAGTCAAATCACAGAAGGTGTCGTGTGGGCAGGCTCGAAGATAGAAGACGTCTGTCCAAAGCAGAACCGGAACCACACGATTTCCTCCGCCACCAGACCCCGGGAATACTGGAGCCGCCAAGTCCCGAACTCCCAGGTGGCCACTGCCTCCGCGTGTCGGACCTGGTACTGCTGGCGAGGAACAAAAAAAAAACAATTAAATGTGGGCGCGTTTACACCCAGCAATCCACATGGCAGGAAAACTACCTCCACCTCTCGTTGGAAAGAGTCTGCTATATAATGCACAAAAGTCACAAAAGGTTACTGAAAAGATCTCACGGTCAGCTGAGAACATTACCTTCCAGGTAGAACGATATCTCGGCAAAGAGGTGGGGACGTCGTCCTGCTGATGTACCCCTGCTGATCAGGTGATTGGTAACAGCTGTTGCAGGTGATGCGTGACAGCTGTCATCCTGGCTGCTCCTGTGAGGCGGCTGCGCCCTCTGGTGCCTGGAGCCCGCACTCCAGACAGGGCGCCCTCTGGTGGTGGGCCAGCAGTACCTCCTCTTCTGGCGGCCCACACAACAGGACCCCCCCCCTCAACGGGCGCCTCCTGGCGCCCAACCAGGCTTGTCCGGGTGGCGGCGGTAGAAATCGGCCAGGAGGGCCGGGTCCAGGATGAAGCTCCTCTTCACCCAGGAGCGTTCTTCGGGACCGTACCCCTCCCAGTCCACCAAATACTGGAAGCCCCGGCCCATCCTACGGACATCCAAGAGCCGGCGTACAGTCCAAGCCGGCTCGCCACCGATGATCCGGGCAGGAGGCGGTGCCAGACCCAGAGTACAGAGGGGTGAGGTGTGATGCGGTTTGACACGGGATACATGAAACACAGGATGGATCCGCAGTGAGGCCGGAAGCTGAAGCCTCACTGCGGCTGGACTGATGACCTTAAGGATCTTGAATGGGCCGATATAACGGTCCTGTAGCTTGGGGGAGTCCACTTTGAGGGGAATGTCCTTTGTGGATAACCACACCTCCTGCCCTGGCCGATACGCAGGGGCCGGGGTCCGCCGACGGTCTGCATGGGCTTTTGCCCTCGTCCGGGCCTTTAGCAAAGCAGAACGGGCGGCACGCCACACCCGACGGCACTTCCGTAGGTGGGCCTGGACCGAGGGCACACCGACCTCTCCCTCAACCACCGGAAACAACGGGAGCTGATACCCCAGACACACCTCAAAAGGGGAGAGGCCGGTGTCTGAAGACACCTGGCTGTTATGGGCATACTCGATCCAGGCCAAATGGGTACTCCAGGCCGCCGGGTGCGCGGCAGTCACGCAGCGCAAGGCCTGTTCCACCTCCTGGTTTACCCGTTCTGCTTGCCTGTTGGTCTGAGGGTGGTACCCGGACGAGAGACTCACCGTGGCCCCCAGTTCCCGGCAGAAGCTCCTCCAGACTTGCGAGGAGAACTGGGGACCGCGATCGGAGACAATGTCTGTTGGAATCCCATGCAGCCGGACGACGTGGTGGACCAGGAGGTCCGCTGTCTCCTGGGCTGTTGGGAGCTTCGGGAGGGCCACGAAGTGGGCCGCCTTGGAGAATCGGTCCACTATCGTGAGGATGGTGGTGTTACCCTGGGACGGCGGGAGGCCCGTGACAAAATCCAGGCCGATGTGGGACCAGGGGCGATGAGGCACAGGCAGCGGCTGCAGTAGTCCTGATGCCCTGCGATGGTCAGCCTTGCCCCTGGCGCAGGTGGTGCAGGCCTGGATATAATCCCGGACGTCGGCCTCTAGGGACGCCCACCAGAAGCGCTGCCGGACAACTGCCACGGTTCTTCGCACCCCTGGATGACAGGAGAGCTTGGAGCCGTGACAGAAGTCCAGGACTGCAGCCCTAGCTTCTGGTGGGACGTATAGTTTGTTCTTCGGCCCAGTTCCGGGGTCCGGGCTTCGTGCCAGGGCCTCCCGGACGGTTCTCTCTACGTCCCAGGTGAGGGTGGCCACGATAGTGGACTCCGGGATGATGGGTTCCGGTGGATCCGACAACTCCGCTTTGACTTCATCTTCATGTACCCGGGACAAGGCATCCGATCTCTGGTTTTTGGTCCCGGGACGGTAGGTGATCCGAAAGTCAAAACGGCCGAAGAACAGTGACCAGCGGGCTTGCCTGGGGTTCAGCCGCTTGGCGGTCCTGATATACTCCAGGTTCCGGTGGTCAGTGAAAACCGTGAATGGCACGGACGTTCCCTCCAACAGATGTCTCCACTCTTCAAGAGCCTCTTTCACCGCAAGGAGTTCTCGATTGCCGACGTCATAGTTCCGTTCGGCCGGGGTCAACCTGCGGGAAAAATAGGCACACGGGTGAAGGACCTTATCGGTCTTCCCGCTCTGGGAAAGCACAGCTCCTATCCCTGAGTCCGAGGTGTCCACTTCAACCACTAACTGGCGACTAGGATCGGGCTGCACCAGAACGGGTGCAGACGAGAAGCGCCGTTTCAACTCCTTGAATTCGGCATCGCAATGATCCGACCAGGTGAAGGGGACTTTTGGTGAGGTCAGGGCTGTCAGGGGGCTAACTACCTGACTGTAGCCCTTAATGAACCTCCTGTAGAAATTTGCAAAGCCGAGAAACTGTTGCAGCTTCTTACGGCTAGTGGGTTGGGGCCAGTCTCTCACCGCCGCAACCTTGGCCGGATCAGGAGCGACGGAGTTGGGGGAGATGATAAACCCCAGGAAGGACAAAGATGTGCGGTGAAACTCACACTTCTCGCCCTTCACAAACAGCCGGTTCTCCAACAACCGCTGCAGGACCTGACGTACATGCCGGACATGAGTCTCAGGATCCGGAGAAAAGATGAGTATATCGTCTAGATATACGAAGACGAATCGGTGCAGGAAATCCCGCAAGACATCATTAACTAATGCTTGGAACGTCGCGGGGGCGTTTGTGAGGCCGAACGGCATGACCAGGTACTCAAAGTGACCTAATGGGGTGTTGAATGCCGTCTTCCATTCGTCTCCCTTCCGGATCCGAACCAGGTGATACGCATTTCTAAGATCCAGCTTAGTAAAGATTTTGGCTCCATGCAGGGGGGTGAACACGGAATCTAATAATGGCAACGGGTATCGGTTGCGAACCGTAATCTCATTCAGCCCCCTGTAATCAATACATGGACGAAGTCCGCCATCTTTCTTGCCCACAAAAAAGAAACCTGCCCCCATCGGGGAGGTGGAGTTCCGGATCAGCCCGGCAGCTAATGAGTCCCGGATGTAGGTCTCCATTGATTCGCGCTCAGGTCGTGAGAGGTTGTACAGCCTGCTGGACGGGAACTCAGCGCCTGGAACCAAATCAATGGCACAATCGTACGGACGGTGCGGGGGAAGGGTGAGTGCCAGATCCTTGCTGAAGACGTCAGCAAGATCGTGGTACTCAACCGGCACTGCCGTCAGATTGGGAGGGACTTTGACCTCCTCCTTAGCCTGGGAACCGGGAGGAACCGAGGATCCTAAACACACCCGATGGCAGGTTTCGCTCCACTGAACCACCACCCCAGACGGCCAATCGATCCGGGGATTGTGCTTTAACATCCATGGGATGCCCAAAATCACGCGGGAGGTAGAAGGAGTTACAAAAAACTCAATCTCCTCCCGGTGGTTTCCAGACACCACCAGAGTTACTGGTTGTGTCTTGTGTGTGAGTAAAGGGAGGAGGGTGCCATCTAGTGCCCGCACCTGCAATGGCGAAGGAAGCACCACCAGAGGGAGCCCTGCCTCCTTTGCCCATCCGCTGTCTAGCAGATTCCCTTCTGACCCCGTGTCCACCAGTGCTCGGGCTTGAAGGGTTAAATCCCAACTCAGGATTGTGACTGGGAGTCGTGTGGCAATTTGTGTGTGTCTCACTTGAATGTCTTGACCCCCCCTTAGCCCAGTCTCTAAGGGCGAGTGTTGACGTCTTGGCCGTTTGGGGCAGTCTCTCTGTGTGTGCTCTGTTGAGCTGCAGAGAAAACACTCTCCACGGATCAGCCTCCCCATTTTGGCCCTGTGCGTTTCCCTAACAACGTCAACAGGGGGAGCTGTTGCCCCACAAAGCGCTGCGGCTGTGGAGCGTGGGGAGGGCGGCCCCTTTTCGAACCCGGAAGGGAGAGGGGCGGCGCGTATCCGGTCACGTCCTTCGCCTCGCTCCCGACGGCGTTCCTCTAACCGATTGTCTAATCGTATAACGAGATCAATAAGCCCGTCCAAATCCCGCGGTTCGTCCTTAGCCACCAGGTGCTCCTTCAGGACCAACGATAGTCCGTTTACGAAGGCGGCGGGGAGGGCAGTGCTATTCCAGCCGGACCTCGCAGCCGCGATGCGGAAGTCGACTGCATAAGCAGCTGCGCTCCGGCGCCCCTGTCTCATTGACAGCAGCATGGCTGAAGCGGTCTCTCCTCTATTTGGGTGATCGAACACTGTTCTGAACTCTCTCACAAACCCATCATATGTCAGAAGGAGCCGTGAATTTTGCTCCCAGAGCGCTGTAGCCCAAGCGCGTGCCTTGCCGCGAAGCAGATTAATCACATAAGCTATCTTACTAGCATCAGTCGCGTACATGACGGGACGTTGTGCGAAGACGAGCGAACACTGCATAAGAAAGTCCGCGCATGTCTCCACACAACCCCCGTACGGTTCTGGAGGGCTTATGTATGCTTCAGGGGAAGGTGGGAGGGGTCGTTGAACGACCTGTGGAACGTCACTATTGCGCACAGGATCGACAGGAGGGGGAGCCGCAGCAGCGCCCTGAGGGTGCGCTTCCACCTGCGCGGCGAGAGCCTCCACCCTGCGGTTAAGGAGGACGTTCTGCTCGGTCATCAGATCCAGCCGAGCCATAAAAGCGGTGAGGATTCACTGCAACTCACCGATCATTCCTCCTGCAGACGCCTGTACGCCCTGCTCTTCCATTGGCCGTTCAACGGCCGGTCGACGCCCCTCGGGGTCCATGACGTTGGCCGAGATATCCTGTTGGGAAAGTGTAGGTACACGGACCCACAACAGGGGGGGCAAATGAACGGACAATGGAGGAAGTCAAATAACAACACTTTACTGTTGTGAATGGACACAACACAACAGATTACAACAATAGACAACAAGTCAAATCACAGAAGGTGTCGTGTGGGCAGGCTCGAAGATAGAAGACGTCTGTCCAAAGCAGAACCGGAACCACACGATTTCCTCCGCCACCAGACCCCGGGAATACTGGAGCCGCCAAGTCCCGAACTCCCAGGTGGCCACTGCCTCCGCGTGTCGGACCTGGTACTGCTGGGGAGGAACAAAAAAAAAACAATTAAATGTGGGCGCGTTTACACCCAGCAATCCACACGGCAGGAAAACTACCTCCACCTCTCGTTGGAAAGAGTCTGCTATATAATGCACAAAAGTCACAAAAGGTTACTGAAAAGATCTCACGGTCAGCTGAGAATGTTACCTTCCAGGTAGAACGATATCTCGGCAAAGAGGTGGGGACGTCATCCTGCTGATGTACCCCTGCTGATCAGGTGATTGGTAACAGCTGTTGCAGGTGATGCGTGACAGCTGTCACCCTGGCTGCTCCTGTGAGACGGCTGCGCCCTCTGGTGCCTGGAGCCCGCACTCCAGAGAGGGCGCCCTCTGGTGGTGGGCCAGCAGTACCTCCTCTTCTGGCGGCCCACACAACAATGCAGGTGTCTTTGTCTTTATTTGTATTTATTTGTTTTTCAGTTAAATGTGGGTGTTGTTCCGTGTTGAACAGCCTCGGTGTCCCACAGGTCACCTGCTGTAAGATTAAAGGCCTTAAACATATTTAGAGGTGGGGGGGGGCATTGAAAAATGCATGTAGGAGGAGTTCATCAGATGTCAGGAATCCTGATCTAGATGTGGGCTTCCTCATTGAGACGCCCACAGTTTGTGGCTGAGGAGGTTGTGTGCAGATCAGTAGCTTCTTTCCATTTAAAGCATTAAAGTCGTATAATATGATACTGAGCTCACATCTGATTCTTGTTAGAATAAGAACATTTGCACTTTGCTTTTTCTGGTGACCTACTGATGAACAAAGGAAAAGCACATGGACACTACATTTGTTTTCAAAATTGGAAAGTGATTTTTTATTTCTTTTTTATCACACCATTCTGTTGTGTTGTCATACAGCTTTTTAGCATATGAAGAGGTTGAGTGAAGAGCCTCTTCAGATGGTCTTCAGATTCAACCTCAAGTCTCCCACCCACGGAGACGGTCTGCCATCAGAGGACACGTTCAGGCTGAAAACACAACCGCCAGTGAGTCGCTGATGAAAACTAATAAACCATGTGATTGAAATTTATAAGAACTTGTGTCGTGGTAATGACGTAAACTATCTTTCAGCTTGCCATTTACGACCCCGGGCATATATGTTTGTGCACCATTCCTCCAATTCAAATGGGAAAAAGGTTTCCTACTATGAATTGTCAGTCCATGTGTCCTGCATGTGTTCACAGAATTTTGCAAAAACCGGCCAATTTGTGTGGCAATTCCAAACTTGTGCAGGTCACTTTTTTTATGTTTCAATTAAATTGTTCCTTTATTCAAAACCTTATAATGTCAGTCCCAATGGACACCTCCATCTATCAAATATTCAGCCATTATGTCCTCTCAAATTTAAGAAAAATGTCCCATCTGATGAGCTCAGATTTGTGTATTTATTCATTTATTTTACATAAATACAGATGGAAGTTATACTTCACAATATGAAATGTACAATGAGTGTTTGCCTCTCCGGGAGGTTTGTGTGCCCCTATGAACCTCAGAGCTGTGTGGTCTGGTTGGGTTTCTCACGGAAAATTGGTCTCAGGTGAGATTCCACACTAAGAATAATTCACAATGACCATGAAAAAAAACAGGAAGAGGACACGTAACCTATATTGTAGCTATCTGTTGTACAGTTGTTCCACCCCAAAAATGAACAGCTCAAAGAAATGACTGAGATCCTCATGTTGCTATGATATTCATTTCCACAACGAGAGTCAAGTCTGTAAGTGTATCTTCTTCTGTTTGACAGCAGCTGTTCACCAAACCCTCCACACAGAACTACAAAGTGGCATCATTCAAAAGAAACGATGTTGAAGCAGCACGTGGTGAATGTAGATCAACTGTGATGGAATGAAAAAAACGAGTGCAAACTAAATGTGGTTACGGGGGGGGCTGTAACTGTTCTTCCCTGTTTCGTTAGGTTGAGTTTAGCTCAGAGAAGAGCAGCTCTGACTCAGACGATACGAGTTTTCCGGTACCAACCACAGAGTGCAAAAGATTAAAAGAAGAGAGTCGCGAAAAAGTCAGAGTCTCAGAGCAAGATAATGAGACCGAGACAGACAAGGAAGAGAAACTTCACACAGTCACTTGTACATGTTACATGCATAAAAACACGGCAGTGAGGCCGTGACGGAGTTTTGCTGAGTGTTGCACCTTCGCTGGTCCCACATGGCGTCTGGTATCACCAGCAGAGAGGAAGAGCAGCCGCCATCGCTGCCTGTCAAACAGCACAGGTAAGACCGTCACCGAGAACGAATTCAAATGTTCCTGCTGTCCGAGGACGTGGAGGAGAACACAGACATCAACACAGCACCTTCAAACTTAACACTGCTAATGTCTGAAATGTGATCCACTGGAAAATCTGAGGTTACATCAATTAAAAATGTACCAATCAGCCACAACACCGTCACCAAGGCTGAAGAGAATAACACTAATGTTCCAACAGCGCCGGTCAGTGGGACATATCAAACAGCAAGTTAACATTTTGTCCTCCTCGTTGACGTGTTGTAAAAATGCGATGCATAATGATTTGGGTGACTCTAAGGGCCGAAGTTCAGCTCTGTGGGAAGTTCCCAGTCTGTAGTTGGCCAAGGAAGGAACACTGGTGGACTGGTGATGGAGTTACGGGTGGCCACAGCTCACTGACGCAGGTGAGGAGCGAAGGCTGGTCTGTTTGGTCTGATGCATCAGAAGATCACAAACTGCTGACAAAGTCAATGTTGGTTCTGAGAGAAAGGTCTCATGACTGTGCTGGTGGCAGAAGGGGGACTGACACAATATTAGGCAGCTGGTCACAGTGTTATGGCTGATCAGTGGACAGACTGTGAGGTGGGAGACCTGAGGCGGGTGCTGCACGCTGCGGTCTTCATATGAAAGGCCCACTGACGGCGTGGATGACCCTGCCTGTGGTACTCACACCTTTGTGGCTACACCCATAAGAGCAAATGAAGGTCGACTACGGCAGTTGCAAAATGAACGATGATCAAAGAGTGGACCTGAAGACCCAATTACCCCGCCATCCCCTCCCCAACCAACTGGTCCTGTCCTGGACATCTGCCTGGACTTAATAATACTCACAAATGTGATGTTCCTCTGTATTGTTGAAAATGTTTTTATTAGTATGACCCAAGCAGATGGTCATCTCTTTGAGTCTGGTCTGCTTGAGGTTTCTTCCTCAGAGGGAGTTTTTTCTTACCACTGTCGCCTGTGTTCTTGCTCTGGGGGTTGGTAAGGTTCGACCTTACTTGTGTGAAGCGCCTTGAGGCAGCTTTACTGTGATTTCACGCTATATAAATGAAAATAAATTGAAATTGAATTAGTGTAAGACTTAATTTTTACTAAATTCTTGACCTGGCCCCCTGCTGAGAGCTAAGCAGGCGAAAACTGTGAGGCAGCAAACTAATAAAAATAAGCACAGCAGTCAGACAGCAGGACCGGATTGGTCCCAACTGTCCTGATTCTTCTGCAGCATCTTGATTCCTAGGATGATCTTTCTTTAATAACAGTCTGTGTTTTTCTTGCATTATTTTAAGACTGTTTATACGCAAACATAGGTAAAAGTCAAAAATGGTCTTTCTCCCAGCATATGTGGATTAATTTTAATGCCACAAATAGAAGGTGCAACTGGAGGCAAAATTCAGCCTTTATTCACATGTAATTATCACAAACTAACTTTCCCTTAGAGTATAATGGAAAATACGCAAAATATATTTTGGATTTTCTGAGACTCCTCTTTTCCAAACTAAAGTTACAAGGTCTTGAAAGGAAAATTGTGCATTAATATTTCCTGTGAATATTTTATTGTGTTTTCTTCCACAGACGTCCCTTCAGAGGCTTCAGCGGCGACTCTGACTTTGTTCCACTCAGCCCTTTAGGACTCACATACAACGATGTCTTCAATGAACCGACTGACTGCCACGCGGCTCAGTGTCCCATCCACCAGCGCTACGGTATGTTATAGGGCCTCATGGTTACAGCGCTTCTTCCTCGGTGTGGTTCCCCATCAAACAAGAAAACCACCAAAGTTCCTTGGGGGAGGTCCTTAAGGTCCCCAATCTGTTCCCGGTGTGCAGTAAAGCACTTTGCATGGCAGCACACCGACATCTCTGTATAGACACTTTGAGCATCTACAGCAGATTGAAAAAAATGCTCTACAAATGCCATTTATTTACTTTCTGCATTTTTTTGTGGTGCACAGACATGAAAAGGGGAATTAGCTAAGACAGAAAAAATATTTTTAAACAACAAGAAAAGAAATTGTTGATGCAAATCACACAACATGGAAAGCTGTAATGGGGACGGTTCACTCGTCTCACTTTGTTTTTCCCACAAGAACTGAAAAAGAGGAAGTACTACACGTAACACGTGAGAGAGATAAGTTTGCAAATTGTTTGCACGCACTGATCATTATTGAGCCTGACTTTAATGAGGTTTTGCACTTCACCTCTACAGATGCTGTTTTACTAAACCGGTTATGTTGCAAGCTTGAATGAAAGCTTCTCTCACTCTGTCACTCAGATCATTCTCTTCACCAGCTGAGGTTTTTCTCAGCTGGAACCCCACCACCTGTTCCAAAGAAGAGGGCGGCTCGCACCCTGTCTCTCCCCGCCAACAATGCACCTCCATCCTCCCCTCTGCTCCCACCGCAAAGACCTCCTCAAAATTATGACAACCCTTTGTACATGCTGGCGCCCATATCTGCTGGCTGTGTTCCAGAGGAGAAAGAGGTCAAACCAGCCTTCTGGTCTTTCTCCCAGCTGTGCTTTGACACACCAGATGAACATCTGCCTCTCCTCTTCAGCAGCTTTGAGGACCAGCGGGTTGTCTCACAGGGGATTCAGTGCCGTCATCTACTCTTTCTGAAGAGCGTGGTGCAGCGTGTGGAGGCTGGGATCCTGCTGCAGGAAGAGGTCCCTGATAAGGACGCTGGCTATCAGCCTCAGGATTTCCTGCTATGTGAAGACAACGAGGCAAAGCAGATTGGAGAGGCAGTTTATTACAGCCTGTGCAGCCCCAAGTTTCCAGGCAGAGTGCTTGGTTTAAGGGTAACGTGCTGACACTTGTCTTTCTCAGCAGTGCAGATCTTTACATGTGTTGTGTTGTTGTAAGGCTCAGGATGCACAACAGCAGTACAAACAAAATACAAACACAACATTTAAAGGTCTTATTTGGTTAAACAAATCATGCCAGATTGGCCACCAGATCTAGACTTTGGACAGGAAAGAAACTGTCAACCTCATTTCAAGCTACAACCCCAATTCCAATGAAATTGGGACGTTGTGTAAAATGTAGTAAAAACAGAATACAATGATTTGCTAATCCTCTTCAACCTATATTCAACTGAATACACCACAAAGACAAGATATTTAATGTTCAAACTGATAAACGTGATTGTTTTGTGCAAATATTTGCTCATTTTGAAATGGATGCCTGCAACACATTTCAAAAAAGTTGGGACGGGGCAACAAAAGACTGGGAAAGTTGATGAATGCTCAAAGAACACCTAATTGGAAACAGGTGAGTGTCATGATTGGGTATAAAAGGAGCATCCCCAAAAGGATCAGCCATTCACAAGCAAAGATGGGGCGAGGATCACCACTTTATGAACAACTGCATGAAAAAAATAGTCCAACAGTTTAAGAACATTGTTTCTCAAAGTTCATTTGCAAGGAATTTAGGGATTCCATCATCTACAGTCCATAATATAGCCAGAAGATTCAGAGAATCTGGAGAACTTTCTACATGTAAGCAGCAAGTCCAAAAACCAACATTGAATGCCCGTGACCTTTGATCCCTCAGGCAGCACTGCATTATAAACCATCATTGTGTAAAGGATCTTACAGCGTGGGCTCAGGAACACTTCAAAAAACCATTGTCAGTTAACACAGTTCGTCGCTACATCTACAAGTGCAATTTAAAACTCTACCCATGCAAACTGAAAGCCATACATCAACAACATCCAGAAATGCTGCCGCCTTCTCTGGGCCTAACCTCATTTTAAATGGACAGACACAAAGTGGAAAAGTGTGCTGTGGTCTGATGAGTCCACGTTTCAAATTGTTTTTGGAAATCATGGACATCGTGTCCTCCAGACAAAAGAGAAAAAAGACCATCCAGATTATTACCAGTGCAAAGTTCAAAAGCCAGCAACTGTGATGGTATGGGGGTGTCTTAGTGCCAATGACATGGGCAACTTACACATCTGTGATGGCACCATCAATGCTGAAAGGTACATCCAGGTTTTGGAGCAACACATGCTGCCATCCAAGCAACATCTTTTTCAGGGACGTCCCTGCTTATTTCAGTAAGACAATGCCAAGCCACAATCTGCACTTGTTACAACAGCGTGGCTTTGTAGTAAAGAGGTGGGTTCTAGACTGGCCTGCCTGCAGTCCAGATCTGTCGCCCATTGAAAATGTGTGGTGCATTATGAAGTGCAAAATATGACAACAGAGACCCCGGACTGTTGAACAACTGAAGTCGTACATCAAGCAAGAATGGGAAAGAATTCCACCTACAAAGCTTCAACAATTAGTGTCCTCAGTTCCCAAATGCTTATTGAGTGTTGTTAGAAGGAAAGGTGATGTAACACAGTGGTAAACATACCACTGTCCCAGCTTTTTTGAAACGTGTTGGAGACATCCATTTCAAAATGAGCAAATATTTGCACAAAAACAATAACGTGTATCAGTTTGAACATTAAATATGTCTTTGTGGTGTATTCAGTTGAATATAGGTTGAAGAGGATTTCAAATTGTATTGTTTTTATTTATTTATACATTTTACACAACATCTCAACTTCATTGGAATTGGCATTGTACATGTAACTTCAGCCACACCTACTCCTAATTTCCATCATTCATCCAGCATGCAGAGCAGGTGGATCTGTGGGATAAGGAATTGGGCTACAATTGATGTAGAACTGAGTTTGAGTCCTGGTCATCCAACCCGTCTGTGTCCTTGGACAAAACACTTCATCTGCATTGTCTCAGTCCGCACAGCTGGAAACAGGGACCGGCCTGTGGCTGAGGAAGTAACCTGTGATGGACTGGACTCCCATTCAGGGTGAGATGTAGACTCTCATCCACGTCATGCTCTGTAGCAACACTGACACCAACGTACTTATAGAGGACTTATTTTTACTGAGCATCCACCAACCGTCCAGCAGGTGGCAGGCAGGTTTGTGTGGTAATGCATTACAAAAAACAACTGCTTTTTTGAACTGGTACATAAGTTTAAATCAGTTTATCATCATTATCTGCCCTTTAATCTGGAGACATAGCAAAAGACGGGGTTGAGATCATTCATTTATCTATCGATCTATTCTAGAGACCATAAGTAACTGGACAAAGAAAATACAAGGGGTTTTTTTTCAATACAAAGCATCACTTTTACAGCCAGTTTTCTTTAGACAAGTGACAGATGGACACATGGCCATTTGAATATCAAGCTGACTCTGAAATAGTGTACGGGCTTATGTGGCTGTGACTGGGGCACCAGGCATAGTGCAGATTTGGTTTCTTGCACCAGTCAGATTTTTGCTGAACTGAAACAGAGAAGAATTTTCTGAAGAAGACTTGAAGTTTGCACCTTCTCTCCTTTTTTGTCCAGGTCCTGAAACTGGATGAGGCGGCTCCATCGGTGTGCCCCAAACACCAGCCATCACATGTCAACGTGCACAGTGTCATTGCACATTTCCAACACAACAGTTTTTCACAGAGTGCCTCAGTCACCTTCCAGGCCAAAGGCACTGTGGTGACCTCTCCTTCAAAGTCAGACTGCCGTGCTGCTGAACCACCACATGGAGGCAGCACTGAGAGCGTGTCCACAGTTCTGTCTTTCCTGCAGGGAGGTCACTGTGTGAGCATTGAACGAGACCTGCCCTGTGCCACGCTGGAGGACTTTGTTGAGGAGATGTGGGGCTCAGAACCTGCGGTCTATGACAGACAGGTGTGTTTCCTGCTGCTGCAGATATTAATGGGTTCACAGCATCTGCACAACAGTGACACCAGCACTGAGCTCAGGCCCCAGGACATCTTCCTGTTGTGGCCCAGAACAGGAGGAAACCAGACTGAACAGGTTGCTTCTGAAATCAAAGAGGCCGTGAGAGGTGTCAAGACCAGAAACACAGAACAAAGTTACAGATTAAAGGAGCAAACTGACTGGAGAAAAGAGAGAGTCCAGATGCTGTTGAGGACAGAAGGTTGTCCTCGCGTGGTCTTACACGGCCTTTCTGCACCTCACAGCCGCACCTCTTTCAGATCCCAGGTTGAATCCATAATTCAGTACTGCCTGGACCCACCTCACAGCCTGAAATCCCAGTGCTCAGAGGGAACTAGGTCCCAGTACCGAAGGGGTTTGCTGCGTCTGGCCTCGCTGCTGATGCAGGAGTGCAGCGGGCTGCAGGTGGCAGACATGGTGGCCATGCTTCAGGTCCTCCTGTGGGGCCCCAACATCCCCCTCCATCACAGCTGTGCCCAGGCCACTGTGCACAGCTGGCTCACCATCGGGAGGGCCTTACTGCTGATGAAGCTGGCAGAGAAAGGCCTGATCCCAGATCAGCCAGTCATCAACTGGGATGACTTCCTGTGTCTGCAGTATCTGTCCTTGACTGATCCAGAAACAGTTATGAGGGCAGTTAATTTGCTTTTGCTCACCAGCTGAACGCAGCTTTGTTTCTCAGCATTTGAGTAAGTCTGAGAATATTTAAATATCAGAGATTTCCTGTTAAAACACAAGCTTTAACAACAAATTGTGTAAGCATCCTCAAAATGTAAGACGGACTAAATGCTGCACATTCCGGCTCAGAATTCCTGCATGTTGAATGTGTGTCAGCGACAAAAGGACTCTCATATAAACAAACTGGTGGTCTCGAACGCAGTCCATGAAGAGCCAACAGTACAGATAAACACTTCAGAGGGGCGGAGTTACTGTGACATCACCATGATCACCTTCAGCTGTGTGTGGCTTTGTGGGAGGAGTCAAACTATAGTTCTGTTTTGTAGCTGTGGCTACTGAAGGTCGGTCAGCTGTTCCAAACAACAGGGATGAAAGTAACCAATACAACTACTCACTTTACCTTAACTGCTTTTGCAGGTACTTGTCCTTTTCAATTGGTTATTGTCTGTGGCCGAGGTAGTATTTTTGCCCGTTTGTGTTTGTGAACAGCCTGTAACCCACAATTTTTCACATATTATGAAATTTTTACTGAAAATTTCATGTCCTGATAGGCAAGAACTGATTCCATTTTCAAGGTCATAAGTCAAAAGCAAAGCCTGGAAAACTCTTGGAAAAAAATCTGACAATGTTTGATCCAGGTCTGATCTGGATTATGGATTTTGTTTACATTTGAATTTAAAAAGTCTGCAGGTCACAGAGCTTTCTCTTATTTTGCCCCTGTTCTGTGGAATGATGTTCCTGCATCAATAAAACAGATTCCAGACTTAAGACGCATTTATTTTCCCTTTTGTGTGGCTAGCATACTATGCTTTTCACTCTTAATTTTATTAGGAAATAGAGTGGGCCGCAGAGTCAACTTTTATCTAAAGTCTGGGTCTTTTGGTGAGGCTTGGGGCTGGTGGCTGGCAATCACATTCGTATTTTTGTTGTTGTTGTTGCTTAAACCTGAAAAATTGTAGTGTTGTCTTTCTGATACCTGTTTATTTGTGTGAAGCGCCTTGAGGCAGTTTTGCTGTGATTTGGCAATGTATAAATAAATGAAATTTATATTGAAAAACCTATTTAATGTACATTTTGCATTATATCTCAAAAGTGCCTCAATCACTCATTTGTGACAATGAGGTGCAAACTGGCACTCTCAATGAACAGACTAAGTTTGATCCGCGTATGATCCGTATTGTGGATTTAGTAGATATTTGATTTTTAACATTGAAAAGCCTTTTATATTAAATATCCTTTTATATATAAAAGTCCTCTATATTTTGTATTATAGCTTAGCTTATGAAAAGCCACTTCTAACAGGACTTTGACCTTTAAATTTTTTTCCCAAAGTAAAATTTTTGGAATTGGAAACTACTCTTAGGCAGAGGTTTGCGCTCTACGAGGTCAGTGCTTCAGTTTTACTTAAGTGCATATTAACTTCAGTAACCTATTTCACTAATTTTAAAGTCATAATTTATTACACAGTACACTGAAAATAGACCAGTTCCTCATCCAGGGAACAAAATTGATGCACGGCCGCTCACAGAAACTCAGCAGCACCCAGCTCTGTATTATTCATTTGATTTATAGTCAAATGTCAGGATGAGAATATTCTCCAGAACCCGTCAAACGCTGGAATGGCACAACTTTGAAGGTATTTCTGGTCAATTATAATACACTCGTGTACACATTTCAGTTCTGTTAAAAACTTCATACGTTTGCATAGTTTCAAAAATATTTTTAGCATTCACAAAACAGTTTGTTTTGAACACGAACTGAGTGAGACTGATCCACATTTAGAATGTTTTGAGAGCTAGTTTCAACATGGATCTCAGATTTGATTCTGTGGTGATTCATTAAATGGCTAAAAAGTAACTACAAGTAGTACTGTGTAGCTTTTGAGGAGTATTTTTACTTAAGTACTTTAGCACCAGCACTTTTTACATGTAAAAGATTATTATTTCATAAATAAGACAGTACTTAAGTACTCTTTCCACTGCTGCTAAACAGTTTAACACTCCTGGTTGGGAAACAAGGACACTGATCAACATAACTACTGCTGGATGCAGCAATAAGGAAAAACTGAACCGTGTCACTGTTAATCGTTATAAGACAAGACATTCAGTATGTTGCTGTAGTCTGTTGTTTCTGTTGATTCTCACAGGCTGTAACACACACACACACACATCACTCTGTAAGATGAGCACATTTATTTAACACAGTTACAACATGCAGACTTCTATCAAGTGACAAAGACACAAAAAGGAAAATCACACACGCGCACACACATTAAAAAAACTTAATTACCATGAAGAAAAAAAAAAAACATCTACTTACATGAGTAAGAGGAATTTAAATTTTATCATAAATATTACAGCGGAGGCTATCACGGGGGTTTTCGGGGGTGGGGGTGATTAAGAAGTCAGCACTGTAGATGAAGGTAAGGAGGAGGCACCAGATACTGTGCAGGTGATTTACATTCCTGATAGATGAACATCTTACCGTAGTGCAAATATCTCTGAAATACAACACACGGTAGCAAAGAGAAAACCTCAACCACACAGAACATGGAAAGATTATTCACTTCTAAAAGTAATACAAGACGTGTGTGTACAGATAAAGGAAAGACATTTGTAACTGCTGAGCGTTGTTTAATCGTCATCGGAGGAGTCTCGCTCAATGCTGTAAGCCATGAAGAATGCGTCGGGACGGGAGGGGACGAGGGGATGACCCGGTCTCACAATCTCAAAGCCCAGGAAACTGAATGTGCGCATAAGGGATGCTGAGGACAAGATAAGGAGAGAGGGAAAAAAGTGAGTCATCGTGAAACAGATGGTAACAGCAGTGGAACACAAACAACAAATGTCCCACAGCACAAAACAAAACAAAAAAAAAAAAACCCAATATATATATATATATATATATATATATATTTTTTTTTTTTTACATTTTCTGGCTGAATTAGCTCTTCGTCCGCCATGCAAAGCTGTAGCTCACGAATGTTTGAAGCACGTCGGACCCTCCCCTTGCGGGGATGCTGTAGTATGGAAGCCGTTGCCTGACAAACACTACACGCAGCGAGTACGCAAGAAAATGTTTTAAAAAATGCTTTTAAAAAATCGATTCTTGGACATCTTGGATCGATTCAGAATCGTAATAAATAAGAATCGCGATTCGGACGTGAATCGATTTTTTCCGACACCCCTAGTTTATACCCTTTTTGGGAGGGAGGGACACAGAAATCACCACGACACCACCCCCCTTCTGGCCTTTGTCCAGCAGGGGATAAAAACACAGATGACAGAGCACATGCATAAAGCTTGTGCGCTGTATACCAACAAAGAAGACCACCAAGAAGATGGCAGACACGAATGCTAAAGCAACAGCAAAGGCTGAAACATTGGTGTGGACGACGGCAAAGTCAAAAATGTGCATTCAGTCACACTGGATTATTATAATAATAATGAGTGTATGTTGGTGGTTGCTGCTTGCTGTCAAAGAAGAGGAGTAGAAAATCTTTCTGTCATAGCCACAATAAGCTCAGTAACTTCTACAGCATCAACACAAATCTCTAGTCCACCATTATTGTTACGTGATGTTTTGGAGCCGGGGGTTAAGGCTGAAGTTCGGGTGGTCTTGAACTGGGAACCTGAAAGCAACTGCACCAACCTCTTGGCCACCTTGCCACCCCTCCTTTTATCATTATTCATTGTATATTTGTCTCAACAGACAAGCTCCCCAAATGCTCCAAATGCTCCAATTAACTATATATATATATATATATATATATATATATATATATATATTCAGACCACCTTACTGCACAAATATCCAAACAATATGTCTGCTTACTACCCCACCAGTATATAACAGCATCACAAACAGGAAATTTAAATTCAAATTTTTGGACTTACATACATGTTAATAATGACAATAATACATAGATGCTACCATCTATTAATCAATGGAGTTGTTCTTAAAACAGTTGGACAAACACCTTTAATAAGAACATATTAAAATGTGATATTTTATCAATATACACGTGGACCACTAGGGGTCACTCGCAGACTACTGGTCTTTGAGAAAAGCTGCTCTAAATACATCTTAACATGATATGGATTCCTGAGCGTAATCCCCTCTAACTTCATGCTATGAAGAAGTTGTCAGACACAAAAACCATTTAACAGCCTTTATGGGGGACTGGTGTTAGTGGTGAACATCTGTATACAAGAATCCAAAGAGTGAATACAATTAAAAGCATAATTTTAAGTGTAACCATATTATGTGCAACAAGACCCTTTTTAATGTGTAATCTCACACTTGATGACCTATGGAACCAAATTTGTGTCTGAATACAGAAGCCACCTGATTTACTTTTTTTTTTTTGTAGTTCTGATACAATCCCCCTAGTGTAGGCAGAAAGGCTGCAGCTATCAAATATTTTTGGAATTGAGTATTCTATTGATTATTTTATCTATTAATCGAGTAATCGGATAAAAAGTACTTTTGTTTTTAAACAATATCAATAGTGGCAGGGCTCTCCCTAAGCAATGGCACAATGTCGCTGTGCCATCATGCAGATTTTTAAGTTTAGGGTGTTTGCTCTCTCTGCTTTCCTGGGTACTTTTTTTTCACATTGTAAAGAATTTTGGAGATTTGCCAAACCATAAGCCCAGGCGGTCTGTCAAATCTTCAGTCTGCGGACAGGACATTCTTTTTTTTTTTTCCTCTCTCAGTGCACATTTCATTTGCACTTTTAATTACAGTGATTTATTCAGTGTTTAGTGTATATTACGCGCCATACAGAGTGCAGTTCAAATCTAAGTCAAATTCCTTGTTTTCTGTGGATACTTAGCGAATAACACAGCCTTTGAAAAAAGGCTGTGGAGTGCAGCATTTCCACAAAAGCTGCACTGATAAATCAACTGTACAGCCTGTTGATAAAAACTCATCACATTTGAATAAAGGCATTTTTTTTTTTATTGTTAAACATTATTCACTTAAAGTGCGCATCATTTCGCTTCATCTGTAGAGGTGCAGAACAGGCAGTGGACCAAACTGTGTTAAAAAAAAAAATCATAATTACCGACTATAGAGTGCACCTGAATATAAGCCGCATGCACCAATTTTAAAAAGAAAATGTACATAAAGAGGCCCCGGTTGTCTATAAGCCACAGATCTCTACGTTGTAACACGAGATATTTAAACAGAAAGATATTAGACAGAAATATTTTTTTAACTTTTAATTAAATACATGCCATAACTGTTTTTTTTCTGTTGAGCACATCAACCAGCGTGCCTACATGGTGTCTCGCGGCATCTCCATGCCACACGGAGAACTGAGTAATGCTACGTTTACACATAGGCAGGACGCGTTACGAATGTCATTTTTCTGTCATTTGTGACACATTCCTGACATTAATGTGACTTAAGGCATCTGAATAGGTTTCTTAACAGTGCGTGTCGGTGCATAATATTCATGGAGGACATTTTTGGCTGTCAAAAATGTCACGAATGTCACGCAACACCCTCATTTCGCCTCATGTCGTGGAGCTCGCAACTGAGGGTGTTGATCCATCTTGATTAGCAGTGATCCTTGATAGAGCATGACAGCGTTCGTAATGGTTCCTGAAGCACATACTGACTCCATGAATCCGCTCCGCTGGCTGATTTGAAGGAGACGCAACTGTTGCGCAAAGTGCCAGACGGACTGGAATGAAAGTGTTTTCAGACACTTTTCTTCAGGACGTGTTGATGAATCCACTAAAACTAACAGGTAAGACTTTATATTTATTGTGTGTGTGAATTTACACTGCATGAGGACGCAGCGTTCAGCCAATTAATGGACAGCATCAACTGATGTTATTTCGACTTATGAGAAAGCCTGTAAAAACCCATAAATTAGCTGCATCATTGTTTAAACCACAGTGTTCCAAGTGTGTGAAAAAAGTAGCGGCTTATAGTCTGGAAATTATGGTACAAAGATATTGCTTCACTTTAAATGTGCAATAAGTCGTTACAGATGATCAGCGCTGACCCACTTTCTCTTAAAAGGCTTTATTTTACTCAGCGTATGGCTTCGTAAAATTGTAGTGTCACCTGCTACATTGATTAGCGCTTACATTAGTTATGCACATGCTCTATGGTCTTCTCCGTTTTTTTGTGGGAACATTACAGTGCCACATACAGGCCTCGCGTATGTACTACAGCCTTAAACAAAGCCTCGAGGCAAAGAATGTGCCTCGAACAATTTTTGTAATCAAATTATTGCAGTTACTCGGTTAATCGTTTCAGCCCTAGTAGGCAGCTGTTTTTTCAGGGGTACATCCCCAATGATTGAGTTTTTGAGTCAATTCTCTCAAGTTATTTTTCTCTGATATTTGTATTTTTAAATCTATATATTGATATAAGTCTTGTTTGATTCTGTAGACCCAAATCTGATTCCACATAACTGCAAAGAAAACTGCTGACAGTTTTAACTTTCTAGTGCTGAACCAGCTTTTTACTAACAATTAAACCCAAACACGATATAATCTCACCTCTATCATCGCGGCTCTTGTGAAAGCAGATGAATACATGATCCACCCGGAGCTGCTCTTCAGAAAATTCCAGGAGAAGAGCAAAACTGTGAACCAACAGCAGGAAAAAATGTCAATGTGTAATGAAAGGTAATGGATTACTGAGGAAACAATTAGTTCTCTCAACCATCATGAAACCATAAAAGGATCAACACTCTCAAAATCCAGTAAAGCACTGATTTAAGTCCCTCACATGGCATCATGTCGATTACATTTGCATGCAGTTGTAGCACAGGTGGAGATAATGTTTTTGGTTGTGACTGTCAACAGAATACGGTGCATTCGAGAAGTAATCACAGCACTTCAATTGTTCCACATTTTGTTGTTACATCCTTATTCTAAAATGGATGAAATTCATTTTAGAAATTCTACTCAAAACAACCCATGCTTAAAAAAAAAAAGAAATCATATGTGTACATAAGTATTCACAGCATTTGCTTCAAGTCTTCTTGAATATGATGCCACAAGCTTGGTGCACCTATCTTTGGACAGTTTGGTCCATTCTCTTTGCAGCACCTCTCAAGCTCCATCAGGTTGGATGGGGAGCATCGATGCAGTCATTTTCAGGTCTCTCCAAAGATGTTCATTCGGATTCAGGTCTGGGCTCTGGCTGGACCACTCAAAGACATTCTCAGAGTTGTCCTGAAGCCACTCCTTTGATATCTTGGCTGTGTGCTTAGAGTCATTGTCCTGCTGAAAGATGAACTGTCACCCCACTCTGAGGTCAAGAGCGCTCTGGAGCAGGTTTTCATCCAGGATGTCTCTGTACATTGCTGCATTTATCTTTCCCTCAATCCTGACTAGTCTCCCAGTTCCTGCTGCTGACAATGATGCTGCCATCACCATGCTTCACTGTAGGAATGGTGCCTAGTTTCCTCCAAAGAGATTGATCTTTGTCTCATCAGACCAGAGAATTTTGTTTCTCCTGGTCTGAGAGTCCTTCAGGTGCCTTTTGTCAAACTCCAGGCGGGCTGCCATGTGCCTTTTACTAAGGAGTGGCTTCCGTCTAGCCACTCTACCATACAGGCCCAACTGGTGGATTGCTACAGAGATGTTTGTCCTTCTGGAAGGTTCTCCTCTCTCCAGAGGAATGCTGGAGCTCTGACAGAATGACCATCGGGTTCTTGGTCACCTCCTTGACTCAGGTCCTTCTCCCCGATCGCTCAGTTTAGACAGGCGGCCAGCTCTAGGAAGAGTCCTGGTGGATCTGAACTTCTTCCATTTACAGATGATGGACACCACTGAGCTCAGTGGGAACTTCAAAGCAGCAGAAATGTTTCTGTATCCTCCCCTCCTCCTTGCCTTGAAACAATCCTGTCTCAGAGGTCTGCAGATAATTCCTTTGACTTCATGCTTGGTTTGTGCTCTGACTGTCAACTGTGGGACCTTATATCTAGAGAGGTGTGTGTCTTTCCAAATCATGTCCAATCAACTGAATTTACCCCAGATGGACTCCAGTTAAGCTGCAGAAACATCTCAAGGATGATCAATAGAAACAGAGGCACCTGAGCTCAATTTTGAGCTTCATGATAAAGGCTGTGAATACTTATGTACTTATGATTTCATGTTTGTTTGTTTTGTTGTAAATATGCAAAAAAAAAGAAAAAGAAAAAAACAACAACAAAAAAAAACTATGTAGAATTTCGAAGACAAAAAAAAAAAAATTTAATCCAATTTGGAATAAGGCTGTAATATAAAATGCAGAAAAAGTGAAGCGCTGTGAAACTTTTCAGATGCACTGTAAGTCAGAGTTTTTAAATTCAATTTGGAACAAACTCTGTAGAATGTCTGAGAATCAGCCAAAGAAAAAGTAAATTTATATTGAGAATTGAAAGTCACATCACAGGCCACGGTCAAAATATGGGCACACTGCTTATATAGAGTGGACATTTATTATGCCCATTCTGTGGAATTTGTTACAGACACACCTACAGTTACAATTAAACACTAATATGAACTCATGCATTACTTTTTTGATTGGTCACACAATCTTTGATCTTGAAATGTTAAACTCATTTGGAATATCTGTTTTGGGGACTTGGTTAATTAAAAACAAATAAACAAAAACACCAGTGGTTATTATCTACCACCTATATGAAGTCATATCATCCTTCTACTTGTCACATGAAATTGGGTGACTAAAAAGTCAAAAATTTTGAATGGCTGCTTTGAGGAATTGGTCAGAGGTGCATCTATGGTTGGCATTAAAAACTTCACATCTTTCTTTTGGTTACATGACCTTTAGAGCTTCAAGGTCATATTTTTCTAAAACTCAGTTTGGAGCAAATATGGATAAACACAGTGGTTCCGTTTTGGAGAAAATTAATCAAATGCTGAGGGCATGTAGTCACATGTAGCCCGGTAACAATGAATCACAAAGATTTAATTTGCATGATTCAGTGTCAAACATGCAAGACGCAGAGGGCCCCTTCTTCTTAGTAATTTACTTATGGAATCACATAACTAAAATTTAAGGTGAATGTTCATATTAAAGATGGCTATTATTAAAAAGCATGATAACTGACCTGTCTTTGCTGCCTTCAGGCAAAGCTCCAGGAGGGATTTCAACGTAAAGGTTCCCTCCCTTCAGGGCAGCCCTCCAGACACAGTGCTTGCCTTCAGAGCGACGTGGCTCAAAGAGCAAGAAGCGCACTCTGCTGTTGAGAGGCTGAGGCTCCTCAAGAACCAACAAGTGAGCATCCTGCAGTGCAGAAGAAGAAATTCAAATGAAGAGAATCATTCAGCCAGAAGAATAAAATTTAACACATTATAAAGTACAGATACAAATTTGTTAAGCATTATCCAGTAATCCACAAATCTACTTTAATTAGCTTCATGCTGTCACTCATCCATCACTTCACCTATGTATAAGTGAGTGGCAAAAAAACAACAACAAAAAATCAAAAACAAACAAACAAAAAACATAATGCTGAAAGAATCTTCACTCACAGAGTAGAATAGCTTTGCTGAAAGACTGCGATCCCGCTGGTCATTCCCTCGCCCACCTGGGATCTTCAGCGGTGGGAGAGGGGCATCAGGAGCACCACAGAGGCCCCGGACACGGGTTACTGCAACAGTGAGAGCACCTCCTGGGACTGGAGATACTAGAGGGAGAAGCAAAAACAAAAACAAATGGAGCCATTACAACTGGAACAGTCGCTGAAAATACAGATGTCAAACACAAACCAAACTCGCAAAATAACTGCACGGTCTGAGGACACATGCCATGGATGAGCCAGTAGTCGGTAAAACATTAGCTTGAGTTGAGAGGGTGCACACCTAACAGCATACATCGCTGCACATCAGAGGTGAATCATTAACCATCCTCATCTTACACAGCTGTTTGCAACATGGTGCTTCATTCTAACAAATAAGATTAACTGGGACAATTTTTTATCTTGCACCAGAAGTTCACTAATGATTTATTTATATCAAACAATTAACAGCAGCAGAGCAAAGGAAAAAAATGTCTTAGTCTATAAAATTTCATATCTCTGCCTCAAACTAACAATCAGCAGAAACTTTGACACCCGTTAAGCCAGAATCATCATCTCCTGGTTCCAGCTTCTCAACTGCGCTGATTTCCTGCTTTTTACTCACAAATTCAATTTACTAAATAAGTTTGGGTTTTGTTTTCGAACTGCTGGTCAGGGCAAAGCAATGCACCTATATCTCTATAGCTGCTACCCTACATTACATTTGTGTTCCGCTTTTCTAACAGCTAATAGCCTTAAAAATGATATGACTCTCAAGAGAAACCTTCTAAAGAAAGACTGTCTGTCTAACCAGTAGCTTACTTAAATCCTCCACCAACTTACAACAGCTTGTGCTGGTCATTTTAAATCAATCAATCAATCACACCGGGCCCACTTCGAGTTGCGTCGTGCGGCGTCATGATGACTCCACGTGGAAGCAACCCAGTGGTGAGACGATGTAGCTCAACGTCAGAAGCCCATGGGACGCAAAGGACGAAGCAAATCGGATGCCAAAAATTAAACGTTTAATTTTTTATGCGTCGAGCACAGGACGCAGAAATTAAGTGGTTTCAGCGCAAGACAGAGCAACGCAACAGTACTCAACGTGACTGGAAGCCACACCCTCACAATACAACGTTACCCGATGCCAATTTATGATTCCTGCTGTGTTCCACGCAGGATTGTTTTCATAATGTGTACACAATGCAGTAAAACTACACGCTCAAAGAGCACAGGAAAAAAAACTGCTGACTGCAGCCTGTCTGCTGCTGCAGCTCCTCGCTCTTAAATTCTCTCACAACTGTGTTTAAGTAAAGTCCATAAAAGTCCTGCTCACAGACTGATTGCCAGAGACAGGACATGTCCACATCAAGTACAACTCCAGACATCACATTTACACATGGACGGTTCGTTCACGCGCGCACGCAGCTCGCGGTCAAATCAAGAAAGATAAACTATAACAGAACTCAGAGCGCAGACCTGCAGCTCAGCACAAGAACAAATATAAACTAGAAGAAATCAGAGTGCACAGTTTGACTGCAGCCGAACTGTGCAATCTGATTTCTCTGTGCAGAGGACCTGCAGCCAGACTCTGCGTCCTCACCTCCTCTCTGCCGGCAGAGAGACATTCCTGTGTTGTCATGACGCCACAGGAAGCAACTTGAAGCAGCCCCAGTGTGAAAGGGGCTTTAGAGAATTACTTGCACTTGTTTGCACAGATGTCTGAGTAGAGATGGGTGTCAAGAACCGATAAGAAATAATTCGATCCACCGATATCAATAGCCATTCTGCTTAACGATCCCCTTATTGGTCCTTCAGTCGGAGGTTCGGCTGGAATTTACGTCGACATGACGTCACGTGACATGCCGCACACCAATCACGCTCATCGTCAGCACAGCAGCAGAATTTTCCAAAACAATGGCGGAGAGACTAGAGCAAGTGAAGCGGTCTAAAGCGTGGCTTCATTTTGAGAAAAAGGACACCAACAGGGTGAAGTGCAACTTTTGCAGCGCTGTTATATCATGCAAGGGTGGCAACACCTCAAACATATTTAAACATTTGTCGACACATGGCGTTAACTATCAAGAATGTCACATGATCTACAAGTTTTGGAAAAGTTCAGCCGCCGCAACTCTGCCAGAGAGCAAAGATGGCCAGGGTAAGTTTTGCTTATTTTCTGTTCTCCTGTCTGTGTTAATATTAGCAATTTCAATGACCTAGTCTGTAACATTATTTGACGTAGACAAAGCAAATATTCTGTCGTTTGATCCATTTTAGATATTAGCAGTGGACCAAGCACCCCTGCTGCCTGCAGAGATCCACCATCTCCAGCTTCACATCCCAGCCCCTCTCCACCTCCGTTTAGCCAGCCGACCCCGCTCACACTTGCCGCAAGAAGCAAGTTATCACAGGACATGATCGACGAATGTCATCATCCACTCACCAAAGTCATTGTGAAAGGTTTGCACCCTTTCTCAACGGTGGAGGAGCCAGCATTCAGGTAGGTTAAGGCTCATAAATAATAAAATGTTATTAAGCCTATGTCTTCAGTTATAATTTATAAAACAATTTGAGGTAACAGACATTATTAATTATTAAAAACTGTAGCAATGGATCTCTGTTGAGCAATATTGCAAAAAGAAAAATGTCGTGATCATACTCAAATTATGAGAATGAGATAAAAATATATACAATGATAAATAATATCAGTTTTACATTTTGTAGGGATATGACAAAGAAACTATGCCCCAGCTATAACCCCCCATCAAGAGATACCCTGTCCAACCAACTGATCCCTGCATGGTATAATGTGGAAAAGGACAATTTACTAGAGGATCTAAAGGATGTTAAAAAGGCAGCAATAACAGCAGATGGGTGGACAAGTCTTAATCAAGACCACATTCTGACTGTTACACTACATTACATTAAGGATGGTGTAGTTAAAGGCAAGGTCCTCCAAACCAAAGCTGTCTATGAAGCACAGACAAGCGCAGCAGTGGCAGAGGAAATTACCAACATCCTAGACCATTTCAAAGGCAGGGACAAAGTTGTGGCAGCCACGGTGGACAATGCGGGGAACATGGACGTGGCACTGAAACGGCTTAAAGATTGGATGCTTTGCCCACAGACTGAACCTGGCAGCACAGACAATGTCAAACTGGGTGGCAAGAGTCCAGGCAGTCGTGGTGTGGACGAAGAGGTCCCACATGGCCAAAGTTGTCCTCAGAGAAAAGCAGCAACTCCTCAGTAAGAATCATATTTCACTACTACTACTACTACTACTACTATCATTGCCAATGATAGTAGTAGTACTATAACATTTTGGATGTATTACACATGGCCATTTTTGAACCTGAAGGTGAAAGAACTGTTTTTGGTGCTTAATGCTGGCCTGGCCTGGGACATTAAACATTTTTGGCAGTGACACGCAAACATTTGGGCTGCCGCACCCTGGTGGTGAAATTCCTCCAGATTGCTTGAATTGTAAACAAACTAATGATTATTATGTAATATTATTTGTGGTGTTATGGCTGTGATGTACATGCACTTTTACTTACACTACAGGTGTGTTTTTTTTTTTTAACTTATCTTATTTTCTATTTTTCAGACCTGCCCCAACATATGCTCCTCCTGGAAGTGAGGACACGATGGAACTTAATGGTGGAGAGATTTTCTGAGCAGTTCCCTGCCATTCAGGCTGCATCTATGGACCCGCGGCTGAAGAAGCTGAGTGGCTAGGAGAAGTAAGGATGGGGTTGTGTGGCTATTATTCCTATGCAATGGAAGGATTGTGTTAATTATGAAATATGAATGTTCAGAGTGGTGGAGAAGTTGGATGGGGAGGACTTCAGTAAGGCAGAGGAATTTGTGAAGCTGATGCGCGTCCTCCACCCTGTGTGTCTCAAATGACACAAATCCAACCTGCAGGCAGATACTTCTTATTCTTGAAAAAGTGGAGGGCACCTTTATGGTTCAGGGGGAGGACTCTCCATTTTCAAGAAACATAAAGGCAACATGGGAGAGAAAACTTGACACATCAGACTCCTCAAACGGGTGCGTAGGAGATAAGGGACAAGCCCAGCTAAACGTCAAAATAAAAAAGTCCCGCACTCCGTCTTACTTGCTGTAGAAAAATTTATTCAGGACTGTAGCACCAACATTTCGGCACTGTGGCCTTCATCAGGCAAATGAAGACTGAGCTCCAGGTAGCCATCTTAAAAAGGGTGGGGCCCCACACAGCAGGTAAGACGGAGTGCGGGACTTTCTTATTTTCAAGAAACATAAAGGAAAAGATCTGGACCGATCTCTCCACATGATACCAGGTATTGTGCAACATGACATTTATCACAAATACTAAAAGTCATGGTTTAGTGCAGCGGATAACTGAAAAAAATGCTTCAAATGGTGATGCAAGCACCAAATTTGGCACACATACTCCTTAGACATTACTCTTTTAAAAATGCCGGGTACCCATGTGAACTTTCAATAGGCGGCCAAGAAGGGGTCAATTGAAGTATTACACAGGGGTCAAAATTTAAAAATGCTCCAATCATATTGAAAGGTATTCCATATTATTTGTCTGATCATAAAGATTCCAAAAAGGTATAGTTTGGACTATCTGTGAATGAATGGTCTGGAGTTATGGGGTAAAAACAGCAAGAACACAGAAAGGTCAATTTCAGTTTGTACAGGGGTCAAAAGTTAAAGTTGCTCGAATTTTGGTAAAAAGTGGTGCAAATTACTGGTTGAGCTAATAGGATTAATAAATGGAATAGTTTTGACTGTGTTGCGTGCTTGGTTTGCAAAGTAAAGGTTAAACAATATCAGCATCCATTGGATTCTATGACATGTGACATATGCTACCTGTAACATGATAACTAAGCATGATACATGATGCAAACTATTCCTTTTTAAACCTGTATTCACCCAACTAATAATTTGCATCACTTTTTACAAAAATTGGAGCAACTTTAACTTTTCACCCCTGTACAAATTGAAATTGACCTTTGTCACTGTTCTTGCTGTTTTTACCCCATAACTCCAGAACAGTCAGTCACAGATAGTCCAAACTATACCTTTTTGGAATCTTTGTGATCAGACAAATAATATGGAATACGTTTCAATATGATTGGAGCATTTT